>NW_009647437.1:1842179-1852876 GCF_000708025.1 Charadrius vociferus
GGGAGGGTTCAGTTCCCCCCCTTTTGTTCCTGAGTCATCATTAGAGAAATATTTCTAATCTAAATGCTGAGGAAGATACCGTGGCTCCTTTCACAGTGTGTAAACATTGAGACTTCTTTTTTTTTTGTATCATTTTAGAACTTATTTTTCCAATTATATTCCAGCCTAAAGCCGATCAGACTTCACATGTATGCGTTAACAAAGGTGTAAAGCTGTTGTCCTTCTCGTTTGTGCCTTTAAACTTGCATGTACTTTGTTGATCTCTTTAAACGTTATTTTTGGGGTGTATTTGAAAATATATGAATAATATACTTTGTGGGCTGGTATAACTGGTTGTAAAGTAGTAAATGCATTCACATTTAATTAGTAAGGAAATAGTTGTCTTAAGGTCTTTTAAAAGTGCACCTATTGAGTGCTTGGATTTCTCTGCCTTTTTTCTTTTTTTTTTTTCTTTTAAATTCCACTGTTGATTTTTCTATTCGTGATTGAAATGTCCTCATTTACTTCAGTGTTGAAGGCTTTTTTTATATATGGATGTACGTATGGGGTTTTTTCCAGCAGGACTTTTCCTCCTGTAGATGTATAAGAAATTATGCATCAGACAAAAGCCTCATAAACTGACCATTTGTCCTTTGGACACAATAGCCTGCCCAGCCCCTCTGCTCCTCCTCTCCAATTATGTGTGATTAGTCTCAGTGTGTTGTGTCAAGAAGGGGGAGTGTGCTGAGTGCTTATTATCTGTTTAGGTACAAGAAGAGCACATTTAGGTTCTGACTATGAATGGAAAGTGAGCCTTTATCAGGACTAAAATCTAAATGCCACTATCCTAGAAATTGCTTTTAAAAAAATACATCCTTTTCTGATAAATTCCAAGAAACGCTATAACAACTAGAAGGTTTTGTAGCGTAATCAAACTATCTCCCTTGAATTTGTTTATATTGTGATATATTGTGGCCCAAGTATTTGGTAAACGTATCGTGAGACTTTTCTTGTACTGGGAAAGACAAATATCCTACACAGAAACAGGAGCAATTTCTTATTTTCTGAGCGGTTTAGTAGACCATTTTAATGACTTCTCAGAAAAACAACATGGATCGTTAAAGAATCCTGTACAGTCTCTTAAACTGCTTCCAAAATGATGAAAAAAAGAGAGAGAGGCAGAGAGCATGAGCGAGGGAGGTACTAGGTGCAAGGAAGTGTAGAGGATCATGCTGAAATACGTTAATTAAAAGAACTGCAGTTTGGCAATAAGCGTTCTTCCATATTTAACAAATGGGGCAGCATGTAAACCACGAAAGTCCCTTTCTCTTCGTCTTCTTCTCAAACAAATTTCTTCACTACCGGTTTGCATGTCCTTGTATTCAGTACTTTTTATGCTCCATTAGAGCACCTAGATGGATCTCAGAAGGCATAGGTCAAGTCGCAGTTAGATCATACATTTCTTCCTCACAAAAACTTGAATTGCAATGCCAAGTGATGGGCTAACATCACAATAACAGCAATTTATTCCTCTTTTGATAAAAAGCAGCCTATTCTCAGTGTTAGATAAAGACCAGGGGCAATGCAAACCAACCATTTATCCTAGAACTGAGTAGTATGTCTCCCCTGTAGCTGGTACGAGTTTCATATTCAAACTCTTGTTGGAAGACGCTTGTCTAGTAAGAAATTAAAAGCATTTAGGAGGAATTGAAAATTGCTGTGGAGGTGGTTTAGTTTAATTAGTTTTGTTTTGTTTGTCCCACACAACAGTGCCTTTGTTTTCTCTCAAAACATGTACAAGGAAATCTTTATAATCAACACAGGAGTGTGAAAAATAGTGAAATATTGAAATTTGTGAACCGTTTATTTTTAAGAGGGCTCGAATGTCTGCTGTACAATAATCTAATAAAGATTGCTAGTTGCCAAAAATAGAACCAGTGTCACTGAAAATTGTGTTTTTAGCTCTAAGAAGAAAACAGTTTTACTCAAATTAGGAGCTGATAATTGCTTTTTATTTCTTTAGTGTCTGTCGCCTGACTTGAAGGCTTTGCACAGGTGCTGCCATCCCTAAAGTGTGTAATTGATGGCTTGTTTACCAAAGATGCATTTAGGCTTCATCCTGCAAACTCACATTGGAGCTCCACAGGCAGTAAAGTTACTCATCTGCATAAGTGCTTGCAGGTTTGGTCCGTGTAGATATTTTCAGAGGTATATAAGCAAGCTCTCTTCTTGATTTTTTGTTTTAAAATGGGTATTGAAAAGTCACAGGTGTAGGATTTACTGTGTATGAGGCACTAAAAGTGTTCTTTTTTAGAGACATCTCTCAGAGTCCCTCACGTTAGTTGGGACTTCATGAATTGTTTCTGAGCTCTTAAATTGTAATAAAAATAGTGTTTATTAATACAGCAAATATCTTTGCTAAGAAAGAGTTAGGCAGTTTATCAAATCATGCTTATAAAATGTATCAGAGCCTTTCATGTGATGTGCTTTAACTAGTATCTGATATTCGGTGCATTTTTAATTGTATAGTTTACTGTCTTCCATAACAGAATATTGAGCTTAATTACTTTATGTTTGCAAAGCACTTTGAAGATGAACGACACCGTGCAAGCGCTATGCTGTCTTCACCGAGAGTGGAAATGTGAGGCTGATGCAAGATTCCCTTCACGTAGGTTGGTAGTTTTTAGAGCAATGTTGTGTCTTCCTCCTTTCTCAGAGAAGAATGGCAGAGAGAAATGATCTTCGTGTGGGCATCCATTCCCCTGGGCGCAGCCCTAATGCAGCTGCTGCCACTGGCAGTGACTTGTGATCTTCAGAATATAAAAGACCGAGAAAAAAAAAGAATTCGCTTTCCTGCTGTGAGATCTGGCAAAGGCTTTCTTAAAAATTACAAACTAGTCCTCTCCGATAACATTGTGGAACAATGGGACAAATCTTTCCGTTTGGGAAGTAAGTTGGATTTGAAATGAAAAATGTCTTAAGAATATGAGATGAGGCAGGAGAACTTACTACCCCAGGTCCCAGTCCAGCTGCAAAATCCTTATTAGACAAGTTGTTCACATTTTGCCTGTGGCTTCGTGGCTACATGTTTGTGTGAGGAAGGAAGCGGGGTTAAAATCGCTTTCCCCCCGTGAAAAGCATCCTTACATCTGGAGCCCGGCTGCATACGGTTTATCAAGTGTTATATCTCCATTACAACTCTCCTTCACCATTCCCTGAACAAAAGAGGATGCAGTGGGTGGAGCTTTTGATCCACCTCTTGATATGGCAGGTGACACAGCTGATATGGTAGGGGAAGAGGGAAAAGGCAGCAACACATTGCAAGTCAAACAGAGCTGCCTTTTATTAATGTCTTTCACCCGCTCTCCCTAATGCAAGAGGGGAAGTGACCAGCTCCCTGTCTTTTCACAGGGCAAATTACAAATGCATAGTTTTGCCTGGATTTCTTTATGCGTGGTTTTCTTCTTTAAATCAAGGAATGAACAGTGATGTCAAACTGCGTATTCCTTTAACTCTCATGAAATGTTTTGAGATGCTGGTGGAAGGCGCTAAGATGGTGTGCACTGACAGTTATATCTAAAATGTTTTCCGTGCAGTATTGTCATCCCATGTTGTTTCCTCAGAAAGAGACAATTTTGTTGCTTTCCGTCTTTTTATTCACTTTTTAGATTCTCCTGAGTCTGGTTAAGATGGTTTGTCATGCCTTCGCTGTCACGAATCCGTAGCCTAACGTTGGTTGTAAAGTACACCAGCAGCTTTTGAAAGATGGTTTTAGAAGCTGATTTTCAATATTATTCTCATCTGCAACTGCAACAGCCTTTACTTACCCCAGCCAAAATGAGGGCACCCTGATGCGAAACCCCATCAAGCTAAAAGAAAGCCAATACATGACTTAGTGAATTTGCAGTTGAATGTTGAAGTAAAGGGGGGGACCCCGCTAAATCACACCCATTGCCCATACGAGGGAACCTGAGGCACAGACAGCATCGCTGTGTCATTTGCCTATAGCCACTTAGAAAGCCGCCGATACGCTCTGGATCTGACCCCAGATTTTGTGAGACTCCGTGCAGCATCTCCTCGGTGAGATCTGTCTCCTTCTCCCACCTGTGGACACGCTGAATGTAACAAACCTAACTTTTCTTTCCCATTTTTAAAGGGTTTGGCCTGTTAAGGCTCCTTGCTTAGTCAGCAGCTGGCTTGCTGCCAAAAAAGCCCAGCATATTGTTGTGGCTGGGTAGAAGCTGGATATTTTCCATCTCTGTCCAACAGCGGCATTGGATCTTCATTGTCTTCTTGTGTGTAAATTGTGTGGCGAGTAGAGGGAAGATGCACAGAGCAGTAGTCCAGATGGCATTCCACAGCCTGAGAAGAAACATCTTGACCCTCGAATCTGGGTTAAACTCAACAGATGCCAAGCCCCCAAAAACAAAGAGCTGTCGTGGCTGACGACAGCGCAGGAGCGATAGGCCGTCAGCAACAGAAAGTATCTTTTATTTTGGATGTGTTTCCCTGCAGATAACCAACACAGCGTCACTCGTAGGAGATTGCTTATTAAAAACAGGCAAAAAAAATAATGGCTGTCTGCATTAGGCACCTTCCCCCTTCAGCCGTGAAACGTTGCCCCTGGGTGATGGGTTATGGTAGCAGAAAGGGATTTGAACGTTCAGCCTGTGTTGTGCCCTGCCAGAGCCTGCGTGCTAAAAGACCTGTTATTTTTTCCCCGACTCTGACTTCAATTAATGTACTTTTAAAATGATTAAACATATCATGCTGTGACTTCTAAAATGTCAACAAGCTTCTAAACTTGGGAGACAGGAATGTAATAAAATAGGTAATAGGAGATTCAATAGTTAATAGAAGCCCTGAAGTGTGAGTGTATACAGTAGCTGTATATTGGAAACTGTGCAAATGAAGATGGCTTAGTATTGCAAACTGAGGAAGAAAATTGTTTTTAATTAGCACCTTCATAAGAACTGCTGATTAATACTGTTTGGTTTGGTGAAAAGCTTTCAGCTGAGTAATTTGTACAGCCATTACAACAGTTTTGTTAGACCAGGACTCCTGTTGTTAAACACAAACAGCAGATGATAATGGTGGAAGATGAGTTTGTCATGTAACAATTTACCTTATTGAAAAAAGCTTTATATAAAACCCAATACAGTAGGTACCGGCAGAAATCACATATTTTAAATCCTTTCAAGATTGCAGTGTGCGATGCTAGTGTGTTTTTTCATGGACTAGAAACAGATTTTATATCATTTATAAAATTATATATACAATTTAAAGGTGTTGTAGCATGGACAGACCACTTTACTGGTAATGCTTTACATCAGGACAGTAAAGTGCTGGTATATTCAAACACTTCCTAAGTATACAAAGTAGGGCTAAAAATTGAAAGGTAATTAAGTAATATTGTTCACATGCAAATGTATGTTTGTGCATTATGCGCTGAAATTACATCTGGTGTTTGTGCAACGTCTCGCATTTATACCTAAGGCTTTAAGGAGATTTCTCCCAGGTTAACTGCTGTTCACTGCTTTTGCTTACTGTTCTTTTCAATGGACAACAAAAAATTAAAACCCGTTATCCGTGTCTCTGTAATACGGGAGCATATGTATTTTAGTGGCCCGGATAGGAAATTTAGTGCGGTCTGTAGAAACAGAGGGATTTTATTAAACGTGGTAACAATGAAGGAATATCTGCACTAAATTATGACGCTAACCAAGGATGGTAAGATCTGTAAATTATTGGAGTGCTATAATAGAACATGAGAGTTTTCCTTTAGACAGGCCTTCGGGGTAATAACAAGGGTTGAGACTCACGACAGTGCCAAATAAGCTTTAGACAGCATAATAGTCTGCAAAGAAAAGCCACAGAGCACTAATGTAAAAGAAGAGCTGTCCACCACATGCAGTAAAAATCACCAAAGGTCATTTTATGGTAGCAATTGTGACATAAAATTGGTGGTCATGCTACATGTCTAATACTCAGCACAGCTTTATAAATGATGGGCCCCTAGCGATGGCTGTCATTAAGTGCTTTCATCATAATAAACTTTAAACTGTTGGCTTTATGAATCGCCAGCCAGCTTCAGCTGTTCGTTGGATGGAGCTTGCAGTGCCTTAAGTGTGACAAGGCCTATTAGGAACTGCAACCATGTTTCAAGCGTACTTGGCTTTCCCACTCCTGGGGTGATTGCTGCCTATTAAATGGCATCTGGGAAGATTTTCCTCCAGCAATCTCTGATCAAGAGCTTTTTTGGGCTTTGACCTGCATTTCCTTCAAGACTTTCTCTGAGGAGTTTTATAAGAGCAAAACTCCAGAGGATTTATAGCCACTTCTGATTAATACCTTTTCAGTTTTTCTAGCAACTCTCCCACTGCTACATGGAGAAAAGCTTTCATTGTTCCTAAGGTGCTTATTTGTGACCTTTTCTCTGCTTTCTGATTCCCTCTAACATGTTCTCAGTGAAATCCTTGGTGTGCAACCAAGACAGTTGCTGAAGTTGCTGCAGCTTTGTGTGGAGTGGCTTTGACAGTTAAAAAAGAAAATGAATTTAGAAAGAACTCCTCCCATTTCTATTTCTACAGTGATCTCGCAACTCACGGGTAACAATTAAATGCCAGCGGTAGTGGTTCGCTATCCTAAATTGCGTACATGCTATCTAAGGTAGAGAAACTGCTAATTTCTTAGGACTCTGCCCTAGGGGAATGCAGATACATAATTATACCACAAATTTCTTCCTCGAACCGTGCCTCTCAGATCCCTGCGTGAAGAAGCAGTTTCTGTGGTCCGTTCGCAGGTGGGTAAGCGAGCTCTGGCATCGCGGGGCCACGTTCTTCCTTCCAGCAGCTTCCTCTCCTTGTAAGGAAATCGCCCCAGTCCCGAGTCCATTTGCGGTTCCTCGCCGAGTCCAGACTGCGTGGGCAGAGGAGCAAAACCTGAAGCGTTTACAGCTTTTTAAAAAGGTCGCGCCAGCACCCAGAAGCTCACAGCTGTCTCGCTGGCGCAGCGGGTCTCGGTGGGAGACCCCTCGGCGCGCGGGCTGCCGGGACCTGAGCCCGCTCTCCGCTTGGCGCGGGCTCAGGGCACAGCCCCCGAGGTGGCACATTCCTGCAGCCCGGAGCGCGCCAGGGATGGCTGCACTGCTGAAATATAAAGTTGCATATAAACATTTCATGAACTAGATTATATTTTCATCACCCCTATGCATATGAAGTCTTTTAATTTCTATAAATCTTACAGTGAGTTAGAATTAAATCGTATTAGTGTGAATAATAAATGTTTAGGGATCACTCATCTAAGAACTTGTAGTATTTAATTTACAAGGACTATACATTTTTCAAATCTCTTAACAAGGAACTTTAAGTACTTCGTGAGGTTTAAAAAAAAAAAGGAAAAAAAAAAAACCAAACTGATCTGGAAAGCAAAAATGCTCTATTTTTCCCAGGATCCTGAATGAGTGACTCAGGAGGTATTGTAATTGCAAAAGCTTTCTGTGTGTAAGAACCTGGCTAATACTCTTATTAGCATCTTCTTTAATCCAGGTAACATAATAGTCAAAGTGTCAGATGAATGTCTCAGAAGTGGACCATTAAAAAATAAATTGCGAAACCTTTGAGAGATTAGCATTTGAATCCAGCCAGAAGCTCCTTGAGGTTCTTGGGTGTGGATCAGAGTCCTTAAAGCATAAGTTGCTATCACAAACCACATCAGCCTCCAAGTTACTCCGAGTGAGAAGACAGCAGCCACAGTTATTAGCTTTAGCTAGAGACTTGTTTCCTCTGGGAAGCAAATAAACAAAATGAGATTTTCATTGTGAAAAGAGGTTTCATTTTCTGAAACCTTTCATTTCTAAAGAAGTTTGAAAAGCAAGCAATAAATAAAGTACATCAAAACAATATTTTCAGGGTAAGTATTTATGTTTTAATTCATAATAATGATTGTTAGGCCTTAAACAGGGTAGTACTTTGCATGTCCAACAGGCTTTTTAGAGTCATCACTCAAATAGCACCGTGGGCTGATACAATAGGAAATGGTTTCCCTTTTCCCCATCGGGAAACTGAGGCAAAGAAGAGGAGTAACACATGTAGAAAGACTCCACAGCAGGCAGAATTGCATTTGTAATGCAAGTCTTACTCAATGACAGCTCTTAAACAGCAGACCTTCATCCGTCCATCAGACTTTATTTTTGTGCTGGATGTTGGCATACCCCGAGAACTGCATTTTTTACATCATCAGGTATCATTTGAAATTACCTGAAGGGGTTGTTGTTCTTTCTGATGGATGGTACCAGTATTGGATTTTTCAACAGAAGTACTGAAATACAGACGGGGACCTATGATGTATGAGAAGTATTTTAATTTGTCATCTCCCTTCTTCTAACACATTTTAGTAACAAGCTGCTCATTTTCAAGGGATGCATAAGAGCACTGAAGAAAATACTTAGAACTTTTTCGTATTTCTACAGGAGAACAGGGCTGTGTGTTTGTTTGGAGGCAGCGCTGATGATTGTTCCTACCACTTTATACTGTTTTACTCTTTCTACGGCTTCACTGCTTTTCAGGAGGGGTGGGGGGGCACTTAGCAGCAGTGGCTCTAGATTAACTCTTTGCTATCTCGTCAGAAATCTACAGAAGTGGCTTTGGCCATTTTTTGAGACAGATGCTTCCACAAGTGTGCAGGCAGTTGCTTTGCTACTAGAAGCTTTAGGGATGAAGACCACACTGAAAGAATTTTGCAGCATTAATTGCCAAAGGCCCGTGTGAATCACAGCAAAGGCGGTAGTCCTGTGTGAGCGTATGCAATAATTGACGCAAACAGTTAAAATGATGACACAACAGGAAGCAAAGCGGTGATTTAACCTTCCGTTCCCAGTACAAGGAACACCGGCAGCTCAGCAGATTACTACAGAAAGGGCAGGTGTTTTTGTCACGACTCTACAACAGCTTGTGCCAGGTTAGGTGCATCTGTGCTTTTCCGTGCCCACCCTGCAGGCAAGGTACTGCCAGACAACTGCACCGGGAACGAAAAGGAATCATGTCACAGGCACCGGCGCTCTGGGCATCTGCCAGCTTATGTAGTGAGGTAGAAATATTAGCAAACACGTGGGCAAAGAGTCCATTATGGAAATAAAGGGCATGGGAGAGCAGAGAAACAATGAGCCATATTTTACACTGGTTTATAGGCTGCGCAGAAAAGAAGCGAGAGGAAAGAGACCGAGTTCTCCTCATCCGAGGGGGAGATACTCGCCACGACAAAAATCATTTGGGAAGGTCTTCAGCTCAGTTAAAAGGCAGCCCTTTTGAAGCACTTTCAGAGTTATTTTCAGCTGCGAGCAAAGCAGAGGAATATTGCCACCGGGTAGAAATTGCTGCCAAACAATGACCAGTGAAAAGGATGCCTGCTGCTGAACACCAGCCCATTTCAGATCACTTTCGGCCTGCTCTTTTCTTTGTTGTAAGGGCCCATTACAGCAATAACGACGGCAAAGCATGGACGGCGTCCCATCCTGGTCCTCCGTGCCAGGGCAGGGAGGGTTGGAGGCTGCCTCTGAGGGCTGAAGGGCTGAGTACGGGCTGCTTAACAGCATGGGGCGGGCGCATCCTATCTTGGGGCATGGCGTTCAGAAGGCCCTATTTGTGCCCAAAAATTAGGAGTGAGAGCAAAACAGTTCCAGTTAGGTTCATCACAGAAGAGGGACGGTGCATAATCCTAGCAGGCATGAAGATCGGTGAGACAGCATGCCAGCAGTCAGAAAGACAGAAGATGATAGACGCTGCAGAGGAGCAAGGCCAGTGTGGTGAGGACTGCAGGTAAGACTGAGCGGCTTAAAAACTTCTCCAGAGGGAACGTAACCTGTGCAATTTTGAAACTTTCCTGTGCCCAATAATCACGGGAAGAAGAACCTGCAGACCGCGGATCAGCGTGCATTGGGGAGCTCCTACTTCTCCTGTGGTGCACCCGTGGGACTGCGCTGTGTGCGTGGGCTCACCAGGAAAGGTGAGAACTGAAGGCGCATCATGGCACGCTGAGCGCTGGGCTGTCTCAGCCTTGCGGCATGTTCACTTGCCTGGACCCAAGAGCACAGTGTAAAGGCAGGGTATGATTGTACGTGACGTGACGCATGGTTTTGCCTTCCGAGCAATCTACCTCATGCTAATGAGGTGATTAGGAATATATTTTCCCTAGGTAACCACTCTTGCCAGCAGGCAGGGGGCATTTTGTGGCCACACAGCCATGCTCTTATTGCTGCTGGACGGGGTTCCCCTGTCCCAGAGCCACCATCCATTTTGCCTGGTACTCCAAGGCACAGCACTTCCCACCTGCGCCAAACAGGGTCAAGCCGAAATGAACACTTGCATGAACAGTTCAGATCATTGTACAAACAGATATTTGAGCTGCAGAAGCGCTGCACATTTTCCTACTGCTATTTAGAGGCTAATGTGGGTAGCCTTAACAATAATTTGTTTATTCATCCTTTCCAGTAGCTTTGTACTTCTATCTAAAAGGTGACGTAATGCACATTTTATGAGCTATCGGACAGTTATGGCTTAAAATGAATCCATATGTACCAGAACTGGAGAAAAAAAAGATTTAAAAAACCCCTCATACACATAAAAGCTCTGCATCTAAATTGCTGTTAATATTCCCTTTTGCTGGTTTCTTACCTTTCATAGCATAGAAAGAAGAATAAATTTAATACTTAAAAGTGAATC
>NW_009647437.1:1852920-1864028 GCF_000708025.1 Charadrius vociferus
ATCTGTGAGCTGAAGAAGAGCTTTTCCCAAAATGTTGAAAAAGCTCTTTCAAATGGGGAAAGAAATTTCACTTTAAACATTTTTAAAATATTGATGTAGCTATGTGGTGCTCTGAAATGCATCTGTTATTCTCGAAACAGAGTCATTTGTGTATTCCCAGATTTCTTTTAAAAGCTGAATTCCAAAGGCAGATAGTCCTGCAGTAATAGTTCAAAAGACTTGTGCTTCTATGAGGGATGTCTGTAGTACTTTAAGCCAACATAGATGCCATTGGCAGCATCTACATTGACCTCAGCACGCTAAGCCAAAGAATACACTCAAGCTATTTGTGCCTCCTGCCCTGGCTCTCACCATCGGTACCACGGCCGGTAAAAGTCCTATGGTTTGGCTGCAAATGTCCAGTCTTGGCTTATATGAGCTTTCTTTTGCGGGAAGTAGCCTAAATGTAGGCTGCTTATAAATCCATATCCTACAGTGGGTAGCTTCAGGACCTGATGAGTGGGTTGTGTTGCTACATGCTTAGATGGGACACATGGAAGACCATGAGCCAGTTTTTCCACGCAATAGGCCTGTGCTAAGCAGTACCATCAGGCTGAACCTTCTCTCTTGGCGTTCCCTGAAGGTTGCTTCTAGCCTGCATTTGAATGTACAGCCTCCCAATGTGGGCGCGAGTTTGTGTGCAATATAGGCAAAACCAGTCACCTGCAGATTCTCCTATGCTGGATCTGTCATTTTTCTCTGCTAGTTTAGCTGGGATGTAACCCAGAAATCTCTGCCCTGTGCTGGTGCAGTGAAAGGTAATTACCCTTCCTAAAGGGAAAAACACAACTGCACAAACCTCCATTTAGCTCTTAAAAGCTGCTCTGATAATTGTCTTAAAACCAACCTGGAAATGTGAACCATTAGAAAGCATTACACCAGAGCCCATTCGTGCTGCTTATATAGTAAAAGTTTATTTGTACAAGCAATTGCAGTGTCTATCTCATTTAGATCCCATAGAACCTTCCTATATGGCCCTCTGACTCCGCGAGAATAGAGGCAATTCTCTCTGGGCAGTTATGTATTGCAAAGGAAGCCACTGCCACTGTGAGTAACATTATCTTAACAAAAATATCCCTGCTGTTGCCCAAACCTTGACCTACTGTGTAGTTCTTTTTCTGTTAACATAACTCACTTGACATCTTTACCTTTGTATACCACTTTGCTGTGATTCCCTATGACCCTTTTAAAGAATTGTAGTGGTGGTAGAGCTTCGTTGCAAAGATGAACTGCAAAGCATAGCCAAATTTGGAGGGTCTGGAGGGAAGGACAAAGGGTGGTTTGTTACTATTTCATATACAGCCCACCCCAAAGAAATAACAATAAAAGATGCACGGCAGTGAAGACAGCGTATACTGTCTGTCCTCTGTAGGATAATTGAAGTGGGGCATTGGACACAGACCTGTCCTTTCTGAAATTTCACGAGTTATTTTTATTGCATCAAGGAAAGTAAAACAGCAACAATAAAAGTGGTGGTTTACGTTTCTGTCTTTCTAACATTGAAAAACAGCTGTTTTTCTCTTTTTTTCTGAAGGATCTAGGAAGATTTGAAGCTCCCAAGACCAGGCCGTGGTCTGACATGCATGATATCACTATTCAGTTTTCCAGGGTCTTGTCAGGGCCCAAGAAAGATCAGAACAGAAAAGTAGCAGGTGCTACATTTCCCCTCCTTTCTCTTCCTGGTTATAGTTGTGATAGTTTGACTTTCAGATGGTCTGATCCATCTCTGTTTTCTAGCTCCTTGCATTCCTCAAGGACTTATGCCCTTTTATGCTCTGCATCACCGGGAGGAGACAAAAGAGTAGTTTCTAGCGATGCAGGATGGTGGTGCGCAGGCAAGACCAATTTACAGGATGTTGTGCTATAGCTCGACTCAAAGGAAAAGAGGTGGATTTTTTTTCTGAAATAAAATCAGCAACATACAGAGATTCTCAGAGGTTTTCACTTTGCTGCCTCCTCAGTCAATGCTTGTACTTTTCAAGGATAGTGAGTAAAGTTGCATCTCCTCCTTTCAATAGGATAATAGAAGTGAGGTTATCCATGCTGACCTGCCCCTTCTGGCTTTTCAGTTGACTAGCAAGCTGTATTCCATCAGGGAAAGCATGATTTGTTTTGCTCTCCTGCTGTTCACTGGTACTTAGATAGCTGGATACCTTAAAGACTTTGGAGCACAACAGGAGTTGCGATGCTGCTGGTGAGTATGGAAAACCTGCACACACATTCTGTGGTTTTGTTTCCCAAACCTATCAGGCCCTCATGTGAAAGATCTTGAGTAACGAGGTGTTTGCTGTCACCAGCTACTTCACTTGTCCTTTTACACGAACTCCTGCACAGTACTGAGACAGTACCCACACTCTCCTTGGGACCTGCCGTACCTTTAGGATTCTCAGGCCTAGCCTGAACAAAGGGCACATCTCAGGCTCACTGCCATACCAAATGCAGATGCAGAGCCCTCCTCTGGAAACTACTGCGTCAACACTAACTGGCCAGTTCTCAGAAGGCCTCCCGACTTGCATGAGTAACCATATTCACTGGACAGGAAGAAATATCTTACATAGTGTGCCCCACGTTGTTGAGTCAGTGAGATCTGAGGACTTTCTGTCTGGAAGCTGGTCAACCTAATCAACCATGCAGGTTTTCAGATTTGCACAGTGGGCTCCAACACCCTCTGGCCTCTGTGCCGTGCAACCAGCTCTCTAACCCTGCTTTCTGGCCAACCTTTGACAATCCTCTGTCGTTTGTCTTGGCTGGTGGGACTACCCCGTTTCCCGTGGCAGGCTGTTTCAAACAGTAGAGACGATGTGAACTGTCAGGTTTCTCAATCATTCTCCTATATGTGCCTGTCCTTAAAGTTCTCGTGTCTTGTATCAGTTACACCTTCTGCAGCACCAAACACCGCCATGGTGGTGTCATGATCCATTCACATTGGTGCTGTTCACTCCTCGCCACTGTATGGTCTTGCAAGCAGCCCTTCTCATCTAAGTTGTTTCAATTAAGAAAAACTAGGTTGGTCTGCGAGGGGAGAGGGTACATCTCTGTCATGGACCCTGATGGTGATTTACACCAGCGAGTGTGAGGGAAGGATCAGGCCCCCGGTGCTGAATGAGGCTGGTGGTGGCGGCATGCAATGAAAGTGTTAGGGTTAACGACTATGAGCTATTGGTGCATCTCTGGAGGAGGGGTCTCAGGGTGCAGGCAGTCTTCTGTGGATCTTGATAGGGGTGTAGGAGTTGAAGACTGTGTCCTGTGCCCCACCGCAGCAGATGGCTATATCACGTATATCCCAAATGCATGTTCTGTTTATCTGGACTTTGTGCTTTGCTGAGAACTAGAGGGATGCAGTGCTTTCTCTCCTTACTGTAGGACACTGAGCCCTCCCTTGCCGCGGTCCCTACAATACTGCTCCTCCTCGGGCTGGGAAACCTGTGACACAGCCCAGTGCCGTGGTGTGGTGAGGGCTCAGATGTCAGGAGCAGTGTTTAGCCCTCCTGCAGGCAACATTGTCCCCACCCCATCTATCCCTAGCGCAGGCCTTTGTTTGTACCCCATGGGAGGAAAATAATCCCCTTGCCTCCGACCACACCTGGATTCAGCCTCCAATTTGGCACCTTGAAAAGTGGGCCAATTCTCTAACACCCTTGCCAGGACTAAAGCCGGGGTGAATGCAGCTAATTCTCACCACTCTAATTAGGTGGTGAGTTAGCAAGGGGAGACCTCACCTGTTAGAAAAATAAGAAAAGAGAGAGAGGGGGGGAAAAAAGGGCAGAAGGGAGGCAGGGAGGAAAGAAGGCAGGCAGAAAGAGGGAAAGAAAAGGAGAAAAAGAGAAAGAAAGAAAGAAAGAAGAAATGAATGTACTCTCTGAAAGAGAAAAAAGAAAACACTGAGCACTTGATGGCTATAACCAGGAGGGAGGCCGGGAACAATCCCTTTCCTTGCAGGTGCAGGACAGAAGAGGCTGCCTTATACAGGTCTGAGGTCTGAGCGCTGGAGGGGCACCAGGGGCCTGGGGGGCAACCGCAACGCGAATGCCTTCCTACACTTTCTGGCTTGCTTTGGCTGTAGGTCTCTGGGGAAGCGTTTACTGGAGAAATCAGACAAAGGTGTTCCTGTTGATACTCATGGGAATTCATTGGTTCAGAGAAATGCCCTGAAAATATGTTGAAATCCAGTTATGCAGTCTCAGACAAACAAACAAAAAAAAAATCTCCACTAGTGTTTCCACCAGCCCTGGCCAAAAATCAGCATTTTCCTCAGCGTGTTTAATAATCAGGTGCCTTTCTCCCCATCCCCCCCCAAAGAAAAAAAAACATCTGCTCTAGATTACTTGAAATAAAGGGGGCCAAAACCTGTATGTATGGTTTTCTTAGCTTCTCCTACACAGAGAGCCAGGGCCATGGAAACACCAGACTAAGAGGCTTAGAGTAAATCCTGGCAGTCTCAGTGCTAAAAACTCTCCCACTGATAAACAAAGCCTAATAAATAAGTTTGAGAGAAAAACTAAATGAGTGTGTGTCATTGTCGAGCAGTTAATTAGGATCCCTCTAAGCATTTGTGCTGCAAAGAACAAGAAAATTAAAGAATATAAAAACATATGTTGGCAAGAGTGAGAACACACTAAAAGTAAACACTGCTGTTATTATTAGTAGTAAATATAATATTAATTAGTTGTATTACAGTAGCACCTAGTGGTGCTACTGGATCTCATCCCCAGATGAGATCAGGGTCCCCAAAACATAAAGGTCTTAAATAGAAGTTGCATATAAGTGTATTCACATGCATGCGTAGATGGTAACGTACATATATAGATGTGTGTACATAGCATATAGACATGCAATTCAAATGACGAAGAAACCCCAGCAAATGGAAATCAGGATACAGAATATTTTGTAACTTGACTTCTCTTGTTCCTGTTTTTTTATGTTGCTGCAGTGAAGCTGTTTGCAATTGTTAATTATGTTATAGAGAATAGAGGACTGTAGTAGTGCAGGAGTCAGAGTGTATATATATGTGTGTGTATCCATATGCGCATACATATATACAGGTATATATACACACGCATGCACACTCACACATACATGAAGTCATTGTTCTGCTAACTTGGATCAGGACACCACAGAAAGCTTGGCTTAAGACAGAATAAATACTACGCCAAAGGCTCCATTTACTCACCAAGCACAGTTTCTTCACTGCAAGTGAAACTGCCGCTGTCCTTTCTGCGCATGCACAGACACATTTTGGAGAGTGGTGTCTCTCCCCATCTTGCACTGTAAAGTTGTCCCTCGGGAAAGTCATAGGTGAAAACTGCCCTCAGCTAAGTCAATACAGCTTTGTCTCAAATGGTACAGAACTGCAAGTTTCAGTTGCTGCAGTTGCTGCTGACTTCTACTAAACCAATCCAAGTAAATTAAAATAAAACCCCTTTCCTTTTCTGATGTGAATTTGCACGCCACAACAGGGAGAGGGTATAAGGACCCAGATGACATACAGTTGACTGTATGTTAATTCTGGATTCATTAACACATGGGAACTAATTTAATTGCTAATGTTTTAGTGCCTGAGCTTCCTAAGAAAACTCAGATTCTCCAGGTTCCTGTTTCAAACAGAAAGCTGAGGGTTTTTTTAGAAAAAAACTTGTTTCACTCTAAAATAGCAACAGCAGAGACATTGCAGTCTTGCAGTTTCCAATGCAGAAATTGCACGGCAGGTCAAGGCGTCAATTTAATGTTCGGAGACATGCTTCGTTTGAATGATAATTTCATTAGATTAGTTTGTAAACTTTTAATGCAGGTTGTATTATATGTCTAAGAAGAAGCAATTTGTGTGACAGACTATCCTTCATAATCCCCCTCTTCAGCCTTCTGCTAACAAAAGACCCTTAATACTGAAGATGTTTTGTGGGAGGAGAAACATTTTCCAAACAAGTAGTTTCTCTATTCCAGCCCAGGTAACAAAGAGGCCTTAGGAATTTCTGTGGGCCTTGTCAGGACTGGCCCATTGGTCTTAAAGCCACCTGCTGCTTAAGCCATTGGTCAATAGATTAACTGCTGCTATTACTAAGTGTTTAGAAAAGTAAGTTATGTGGCAGAGCAAACAAAATCAACCTCCTTAACACATGTTAATTCAAAATTTAATAAATCTGCACTGAGAACAGTAAAGCAATCAAGGGGGGTGGGGTGCACAGGAAAGCTCTTCGTATGCACCAGTCCTCCAAGCAAAGTATCACATAGCAGATGAAAAGTCTTCATGGCAACTTAAACAAAAGGATAATACTCTATTTGCTTTGCAAAACTCCCTTGACACTTCCCTCCACCCCTCTGCCTTCCTCCTTTTCTTCCGGTTTTCAGATGCTGTTCTGCGCTGCAGGTTTTGGGCAATTTC
Organism: Charadrius vociferus; assembly: GCF_000708025.1. Taxonomy (NCBI): domain Eukaryota; kingdom Metazoa; phylum Chordata; class Aves; order Charadriiformes; family Charadriidae; genus Charadrius; species Charadrius vociferus. The sequence goes on from NW_009647437.1 coordinate 1,859,339, forward strand.
CAAACCTCAGTCACAGAAGATAAGTTCACAATAAACACTAATAGTGGAGTAAATTCCCGGTGAAAAGGTGGGAAGTATTCAAATAGCGGCAAAAGCTGTGACACTCCCGGGCCCCACATGTCATTCTTATTCTGTTATGAAACACGTTTTAACAGAGTACATCCCCCAAAAAAGAGAAAGCTGCGCGCCTGCCTTCACACGCAGTTGAGGACTTCGCATTGCCGTGGAGGGCCAGGAGGATTTCTGCCGGGGAGCTGAGGAGTTTCGGGAGGCCAATTCAGGTACTCAACCTCGTGCGACTGGCCTGGGCAAAGGCGAGAAATGTGCTACCAATTCTTAAAATAAGTCACATATTTGCCTCTTTCGCCTATTGCCCATGCTATTTCATGAGATAAAAGAAAGACTTGGGAGATAAACGTTGGTTTTGCATGAAAAAAAAAGGGATCAAGAGCAGGTTGGCTTAAGAGTTCTTGCTTTTCTGTCACCAGCTTCAAGTGGTTGCTATTTCTCATACTGCAAATTTAAGTAACTGGTAAAATATAGTCCTCCTTATCATTTTGAAAAGATCCACAAAAGTTGTTGGAATGAATTTCCATTTCTGCGATGTCTTTTCTTAACTCTTAACTTTTACAGCCCTATGTTTCATTAATAAGCAATTTTTTTCACATATAATTCAGTTGTGACTTAAAACTAAAGATGAGGATTATGGTTGCCGTTTCTTGGCTTATAATCATGGGATTGATACTCCTGTATGGGATGAGTCTGTGTTTTGTCAAAGGATGCTCAGGAGAAGAAAAAGGTCCAGAACAGCAGTGGTTCAGATCACAGGCAAGTTTCCCACTGATGTTTTCCCACTGAGTGTCTGGGGGGAGGAGGAAGTGGAGGAACACACTGTAACAAGTTCCTGCTGCAGAACATGCACACTTCTACCCAGGGTGAGGTGTTTCAGCTGGCACCAGTCTTGTCTTCATAAATATGACTGTTTGTTACTACTGGGTTTGAGGTCTGGGTCTTCCCAGAGTTCCCACAGGTCTAATACCAATTTTGCCGAGCACATTCGGCTGGTCCCAAATGTACAAGTTGGCAATCAAGGGCAGTACCTCTGTTAAGGAAACACGGCAAGGTCCAGTCCAGTTTTCAGAGTGGGTTCCCCAGGATCCATACACTGGGTTGTGATTTCCCTGCAGACATTTAAGTCTGGCTCTGCCAGAGCCTTCCTTAGCCAGGCACGTGAATAAATGCTACGGCGAGCCTCCGTGCTGTTTGGAGGACAGAAGGCTCCCCCTTCACAAGGCTGTAAATCTCCTGAGAGGAGAATGCAGCAGTAACTCCAAAATGTTTTCCTCACAGACCTCATCAAGCTGTTTTTTCCCCCTAGTAGGGGAGCATTTAGACCTCTATGAACAAGATAAGATAAATGATTTATTGTGGCATGGTAGGTATTGCTAAGTTATCAGCTGCCATCATGGAGCCCAAGCTGATGGTTGTAGCAAGACATTAGGGGCTATCTTAAAAAGGACATTTATCTCAGATTTTTAAAATACATCAAAGCTCCTTGCATGTCTGGGAATATTTGGGGGTGAGTAAAATGCTAAGAACATTTCAGCTGAACTGCTATCCTTCCTTTCCTTCCCATGTCTAATAACCCTCCCTTCCTGCAGCCTGGTAAAATTGTGATGGAAGGTTAAAATCAGAGGCCCATGCATAATATAAGACTGCCTGTGTTGCATTCTGAATATCTTTGACTCCAGGACCTATTCTCCTGACAGGACACAGTGTAAAGAAAGCCAGATCCAGCCCTACGCTTACGCTCTGCGATGAGCACATACAGCACTTCCATTCACAGTATCTCTTTCCAAGAAGGTGGGTGAGCATCTGTCTTTGCAGCTGACACCAAAGCTGGTTTTCAGCCAGTCTGCTGGCAAGAGATACCAGCGAGCAGGGTCCCATTTGACAGCCATAAACTCTCGGTAGTCAAATGCAATGCAGTTAAAATTCAAGCACTTTCCGGGTTTGTTGTGCAACGTCCCCACATTGCCTCTGCCTGGCAAGGTCAGCTGGATAATATTATAAATGGATACTCCCTGATTCCTTTTCACTTATCTTTCATGTGATGTTGCTTTCTGTACACATACTAATTGTACAAACCAAGACAAAATGTGGAGTAAAGTAATACCTTTTTAGATGTTGCTTATTCAGAAAGCAGGAGAAGCAGCCTCTTCTGGGATTTGATATGAGCCAAATGTTGCTTTACTGCCGTGATATGGTTAAATCACATAATTTTCTTGCTTCCTCGTAATGAAGAAACCTAAGCTCAACTATTTTTCCCTTTTGAGGCTGAGAATTTAAACTCTGTTTGAGAAAAGGCTGGTTTGGGATCATTTTCTGTTCTGAGTGTGCTAGGTATTACACAGGGTGCAAAGGCAATACACAGTGTAGCATGACACTTAAACTGTTATTACACTTATATTGCATTTAGAAAAAAAATCTTCAATCATTCATAGTTAACCTAGGAGAGCATTTTCCCCAATGTGACACTTAAATGTTTTAAAAATAATGGGATGATTTGTTTCTTTCCCCTTGAATATGAGTCAGCGAGGTTAGAAGGGGAAGCAGAGGGGGCATGAAAAGTGGCTTATATTGTCAAGGTCTCCTTAACTGTTAAGCAGTGGGGGAAAGAATCAGACTGCTTTCCTGGGTGAAAACAGAGAGATATTCTCCACTGATGACTGTCCTTCTAAGCCTTTCCTATCACAGGCTAGCAGTTAAAATAATACTCACCTACTGGGCATCCAGCAGAGTTGATCTACCTTTTCTGCTAGGAGGTTCGTGTCCAGTCAAGCCTGATTAATCTGTTGCAAGTCCTGAATGATCCCAAATATAACACATAACAGCTACACCTGTTTATCAAGTCAGTTCATTTCCCTTCCCCTATTCCATGCTGAAAAGGAGCATTAATTAAAACAGTAAACAAACGAGCGCCTATTCTAAATCAGAGCTGCAGGCAAAGAAGAGATAACTTAGGCTCTTGAGAAGAGGGATTTTCAGTTAATTTATGGAATCTACTGTCACTCTCAGGGCAAGGGAGCTTACGTAGCTGGGAAATTGAAGCAGACAGGCTTTGTCTAAACACTTCTTTTTCAGAGAATATCTTTTTTTTCCCTATTTTAATTTTTAATCAAGCCCTCTTTTTTTTTTTTTTAAAAAAAGAAATTGCTAGATTTTTCCAGTGTTCTGGTGACTCATACAGCTCCTGTGAGATCCCCAAAAGGTAGAGGAGAGGAGTGAGGAGGAGAGGCAGGGAGCTGAGCTTTAAAAAAAACAGTGTGAGAAGATGAAATGTTCTGCTAGCAAATTATTCCCCAGAAACTAATTGCTGTATTTCCATCCACTTTGATTATTCATCGTTTCCCCAGCATTTTCATCCAGGGTCTGTACCCTGGTCCTGGACTGGCACTGATGTGACCGCAAGCCTTTGTCCTTTCAGAGATCTGGTGACTGCAGGGACCCCACCTGAATAAAATAGTTGCGAAATAGTGTCAAAGAGAGAAGCTCGGTTTCCGTACCGAGGAGCTGACAGCATAGGACCCACCTAGAAGAGCCGCTTGCTCTGTGCAATATAGAAGAGAGCATTTGAGAAACGTTACAGGAGTGCGACAAAGCATCCAGTCCTGCCTACAGACGTCCCCAGAGACTGCAAGGAGAGCACTGGGGGGATGAGGGAGGCAAACCCCGGGGGCACAGCTTCTGGTGGTGCTTTACGGATGCTGTTTGCACCCATCTCGCAGACTCGGCAGCAGGGTGGGCTGCCATCCCCAGCCCCAGTAAGAAGTCACACAGGAGAATCACCCAGACATAGGTGCTGTAAGGTCAGGGCCTCCTCTTCGATATGGGGTTTGTTTTGCTTTGGTCTTTTTTTTTCAAGGGACACGTATAGGTATTCCTTTTTTTGATACAGGGGAAGAAACAGCAAATAGGCAGGGGTCTGCCTCAGAGCTGCAGCAGAAATGGGGGCCAGATCCCCCCTGAAAGCGACGGGGCGATGTGCTCTGAATTCCCCCTCACAAGCACATTGCTGAGCTAATTGAAACTGGCTCTCCCACATCCCTGGAGAGTGCCCTGACCTCCTACCTACGGGCAGCTGGGGGGAGGGCTGGGAGGCAGAGAAAAACCCTTTCCTTCTCTCCCTCTCTCCCTCTCCCTCTTCATTTTTTAATCAACAGTCCTACCCTGAGAAACCTTCCCTGCTGTAGCTCCTGCTGTACGCTCCCAGGACAAGTTTCAGTTTCAACAAATCACCATTTTCTGTCAAAAAATTCGCAACCTGTTCTTGTTACGAGCTGCTTTTCAATTCCAGTGCATAGCTAAAAAGATTACTGCTCTGCCCAAAATAAAATACTATTGGCAGGGAGACAGTTTAAACTCCTATCAGCCAGGATTTGTCATGATGAAGGCTGCGTTTCTCAGGATTCAAACTATCATTTTGCTTCTTACAATACTGTTGGGACTCTCTCCCTGGGCTAATTAATATATTAGATGTTTTATTTTATTTCAGACTGAGATTTAGAATAATTCAGTTTGTGAAATTACATTGAAATTGTAGTTTTCATAAAATTACAGACAGACCAAAAAAAGTTCTGTAAACCTTTGTCATTTCAGATACAAACCTATTTTAAAGCTACAGGAATGC
>NW_009647437.1:1864050-1867671 GCF_000708025.1 Charadrius vociferus
ATGCCTTGTACATATTTCAAGTCATCCAGCTTTTCCTGGTGGCATATCCAGTAATCATGTTGACAAATTAATGGTAGAGAATTAGTTGTACATTAAAGATTTAAATTATATTATGCAGCACATTGTCATAAAATGATATAAAACAATAGGCAAATAAATGTAAATTAATTCCAGTTACTGACATGTAAGACGCAGAGTGACATCTGTACACTTCACGACTTGCGCAGCTGCCATACTTTAAAACGTAAAGCGATGGGGGAAGCGGCATGGAGCGGTGGAGCGGGAGGCAGGGGATGGGGTCAGGCCCGGTGTTTGGGAATTGCGGTGGGCCGGGCAAACCGTACCTCCGCTTCTAAACAAACAAATCTGCGTCCAGCATTGCCCCTCTGTGCCCCCGGGGGGACGCTAGGAAAGTTGCCTTTGTCAAGCGGGATGAATACCTTGTCATGACAATACTCGGGGTTTTGTATTATCCCACCCTGACCGAAAGCCCGCAAGTTCCTATCAATACCAAAGCGCAATTGCTTCCCGGGGCACAACCCCTGGACTTTCAAGGGCTCGCACACTACTGTGCCGGCTAATTATACGGATTCCATTTCCTGGTATGAAGGAATGCATTACCTGCAGCAAAGGATGCATAAAATATCGGGCGCAGGAGGCGCTAGGAGGAAGCAGAAAGCCGCCGTGAATTCAAGCCCCGGCTCTGGGTTTATACCCACAATCCAGACCCATGCTGAGAGCCTAATCACTGGGGCCATTCTTCGGGCTGTTGTCCAATCAATCCCTGAATAGCACAACCCCACAATGCGGAGTATGAATTAGAGGGGGGGAATAAACGTGGGCGCAGACTTTTTTTGCAACAATACCTAACCGGGCCTTTCAGGCAGGACAACTCGCGGACAAAAGCACGGCGGAAATTGAAGTAACTTTTGGAGGCCCTCGGCAGTAAGAGCTAGCTCAACGAGGGTAGCACTGCCTTCTTTTTGTGTGGACCGGATCAATTATTCGCTGGGTGGGTGGAGGAAAAAAAAAAATCTTAAAAATTGGACATTTGTGTCACACTGGCCCTGGAAATCATGGCTGTGCACTGAATAAAACCAAATATTTTTGTCTCCTCCTCCTCCCCTTGGTGGATGCTGCGGTGATTTAGGGGGTGGCTGGTGGAGTGCTTGCATTCCTCACCCTTCCCCCCTACAAGCCCGAAGAAGAGAAAAGCTTCTTGAGCTATAGAGATGTCAGGTCCGTGTTTTAAAATTTAGCTTTGTTTACCCAACAGAATGGAATTCATTACTGTGCGAAAGCAGTTCAATTTTCTGACCTTTTTTATTCAAAATGTTGGAAGTAGCAAAAAGCTCATTTGAAGGTCACAGGTTTATGTATCTATTCTCTTAAGTGTTTTAGAAATTCATATGGAGGACACTAAAGGTGGAATATGTGAAAACACACTGTTCATTGTTTACCCTAACCTTGCCACGATTATTAGATAAATGAGAGAAGCAAAATGGCATTAAAAGCCATTGTTAAGAGTGAATTTTTTTTTTCCCCTGAAGACTGTTCATTTTTGCCCCCGATCTGCAAAGGTCATTTTCTAATTCTTTTCGCTGAGTAGTTTATATAACTTCTGCATTTCAAGTCTATAAAAAGCTTTTGCAGACTTTTCATACTGTAAGTAGTAATTTGTTTCATTACCGTTTGAATTTTTATATGTAATTCCTACAGACGTTTTGATGATATTGTCAGGCTTAAAAGCCAAGAGGCTTTTCAGTTATTTCTTTTTTTTTTTTTTTTTAAGCCCAGATCCATTCTATCTGGATAATTTAAAATTAATGGAATTAATCAGTCGGCGATTTAAAAGCCAAACTTTGTGGCGAAAGGGACTCGGAGCAAAATTATTTTATTTTTCTACATCCGCAGCTGATTTGAAAGGCCTTTTCAGCCGGTTATCCGAAGCTGATATTTAACTGTTACTTATTCCCCTAATTTCTCTCCTTTGTCAGAGGAACTTTCCTCGCTAGATCTTGTTGCTCCGTTCCGCGCTAATTGCAGCTTACATTATATAAATGGCTTTGTAAAGAAAACTATAACCCCCAGCCTCGAAAGTTGCATGTTTCTATTTGCTCAAACTTGATGCACTTATTTTGAGAGGGTCATTTCGAGGAAAGCTGTGTAGGCACTGAGAATGTCCCGTATAATAAGCTTAAACAGAACCTTTTGTCCGGCCTAGTCTTCTCAGGCCCGAAAATTAGGCCTCCTTTTTCTGGCGGGGGGCTGAAGTGGTTCATTACCGCAGCCTCCTCCGGCAGGCCTTGGCCCAGCCATTCCCAGTACTCGAGCTCTGTAACTTCCTTAGAAAGGACGAAGGAAAACATGGCACACAAAGGTCTTGTTAGCACTTCCTATGTGAAATTAGCAGCTTTCTAAAAGGTACAACTCCAATTACCTCACATTGTGGGGACGTGCACAAACCCAACAATGAGCCCAGTCTTGCAAGTGACATGCTGTCTCTCCGGAGTTACTTCCCTAATTAGGGATGACGAAGCCCCATTCTGGCGAGTGCATCTATTTACAGTGGGCCACAATGCCTTAACTCGAGCATCCTCCTGAAAGGCCAGTGTTAAAAAACACAAGTGCTCTTTTGGCGGAGCCGTCCGTGGGGAAGCGCCGCATTCCTCGCGGCTACACCCTCCCGAAAAGGGCGGCCGCTTTCCCCCGCATTGTTCACACTTCAGGATTCATTTGGGACAATAAAGCTCCTGCCCCGTGAGCGCTGGGAATTACAGTGGACAATGGGCAGGCTTTCTTAGCGGGGTCTAATGATGGAAAAAAAGAAAAATATTTATTGCTTTTGACAGTTTCACAAGGGGCAAAAATCCTTGTCGTGGCTAAAGTTTCCACAGCTGTTGGAGGAAGGGTGGTCATATGGACTAAAACAGTTCGGCTCCTTTGTTAAGAGGCTGAGCACAAGGGCCAAGCTGTGAAATGAAAGATTAAGTTCATTAAGGTAAGATAATTGCGCTTGCATCCTTGTTGATACAGGTGTATACAGGACAGGCCTGGCTTGCCGGACCTATTTATTTACCTCCTGGCTCCGTGCAAGGAAAAGCAGGCTGTGAGGGAGAGGTGCTGGAAACGCTGCTTGTTTGCTCAGCCTGGGACGGGGCCGGTGACCCACAGCCTTCATCCCCAACGGCCCCATCAGGAGGGGGAGGAGGGCAGGGAATATTTGGGGGCACCACAACCAGAGGAGAGACCCACCCCAGTTTCAGGCTCGGGTACAAGTCAGCTTCTTTCCTCAGAAGAGGAACGCCTTGAAACACCGCTGGTGTTGCTGTGAGGGAGGGGGAATTATTAATTCCCTGGTAGCTCATTTGGCATAAAAGTGTTACTGATTATTAGTTTGCTGCCGCTAAGTGTTTGGATTCTTCACGATTATTGTGTTATTTGCATTGTTAACAGTTCACAAGTTCAATAGTTTCAACTAAATTGCACTATAATATTAGGGTTCCAGTACAAAATTACTGCAGTTAATAATAAAATAAGACCTTTGTGTAGGTATATAGATAGCTTCCCAAATTCATTAAAAAAAAGCCCTCATGAATTAACGCAAACATACTGCTGGGG
>NW_009647437.1:1867728-1872259 GCF_000708025.1 Charadrius vociferus
AGAAGGACGATAATTTCGAGTGATTAAAAACGCCGCAATACGGTTTCCATTTTATTTCACTAAAGTAAACATAAAGCGGGGACTTGCACTCAGGAGCCTAGCAGTTCACCTTTCCCGGTTTACTTTCTCTTGCCCAGCCGTCACCCAGCCCAGCATCCCACTTGGACCGCCGCAAGCGCATCGCCCGCAGCGAGGAGCCAGCTGAGGAGCAGAAGCGTTTCCAAACCTGGTGCTCAAAAACTGTGCCTTGCAGGGCATCTCCTGCAAGAGAGCACAATTTAATTCACCGTTGCTTTCCCTGCGATGATGCTGCTCCTCAGTGCAGTCTTCTGTGTGTTTCACAGCACGAGGCGGTTTGCGATAGCACACTGAGGTTAGGACACACATCATCTCTCTAATATATTTTCTTCCACAGGGTTTGTGCAGGTCAGTGTCAACAAGTGGACACTAACAATTTTTTAGGCATCAGAAATCCCACAGTCTAATGTATCTACTTCCCAGGATAGGCCTGTGCACAGAATTTAATTTTCTGTCCCACTTTACCTCAGAAAGCCAAGAGCTTCTATGCCCATTTGGGGAAAAAAAAATATGATGACAGAAATTTCTCAAAGACGACATCTTTTCTGCAAAGCTGAAGAGCTGTCTGTATTAACAGGCACATGGAAAATACCTAGCTTCTTCTCCTTCAAGCTGACAATACATTGGGCCTGATCCTGCTCACATTAAAGGACTGGTTCCATTATCTCCTGCCTGCTTTAATCTGTTTTCCCCATATGGGTGCCTAAGGAAGCAAATAGTAGTTCAGGTTAAAAATGTGCTGAGCTATAGATATGCTAAATATTAGACACCCTGGTCTTTTACAGGGACATCTGTTTGTACACAAATTCTCTCTTTCTGCTCCTGGAGAATATAAACTTCATATCAGTGTATTTAGACAGCAAGTCATTCAAGTAACATGCAACCTCCCAACGCCTTCTTTAAAATTTAGGATCGAGGTTTACTCTTGTGACGTAGATAATGAATTCTGTCTGCTGGCTCGAGAGAAAAAACTGTTACATAGCTGGAATATATATTCTATTACGGCTAACATAACATCATCATTTGAACCATTTGAGAATAACAAAGTTGCAGGCAGCTTCTCAAGTGTTCTTAGATCTTATTTTATATTTTGGTCCTAGTGAAACCAGTCATTAGAAGGGTGCATTTTAATGAAGTAAATGGTTTTGATTCATCTTTTTAATCTCAGTATGTTTTTCTGTAAAGAGCTGTTTATTATCAAAATGACTTAAGCCATTTTCAGCTAAGAGAATAATTTTTAATTAAGCCTGTGAAAAACAATTTATGAAAAAAATCCATAAAAAACCTTAAAATATAAAACTTCAGCTTGGTCTGTTTTAATGTTTTTTCATAAACTGTTGAAAAATACTTGTAAAATATAACTGAACCGTTCATGATATAATCTGCCTACAAATCATTAAGGACAAATTAGATTAGCTTTGTTTTCCTGCATGTAGACGTGGCTGAGGAAAGACAAGGACTTCCAGTATTTATTAAATCGATTACAGCCTAAAAAAAGATATTTTGTTGAGGTGGGTAAAAGAAAGTGAAGAAAATTTACCCTTCATTTGTGTTACTCCATCTGTGCTTGCATGTACACAGGATAGTGGCATTACAGTATTACATTTGAAAAATAGCATCTTGGATAGATTGTTTTCAAGGCGAGTTTGTTCCCCTGAAATAGTTCACGTTGCATGTGTGAGTGTGTTTCTTTCTGTAATGTGTGCATGCACAGCTGTAATATAGGCATTGATGAATGCCTATAATATGTAAGTATGGATATGGATGAGCATAACAGTGTGTATGTATGAATGCAATTTTTATATGGATGTATGCATATGCATATATATTAATTTGAATACTTTGGCAAATTCATACTGCTTGATACATATTATATGCCAGATGGATTGTTCATTGCAATCTTTACTGCTCTGCATAAAAATATAGCAGATCTAGTAATAATTAAAAAATCACTTTACTTTGAGATGAAGGACTTTCTGTACCACTGTTTCCATTTTTCCTGCTTTGCCACTCTGCTGCCATAAAAACAGTAGAAAATTTTTAGAAACCCTTGCCAAATCTTTTGTTTTAGGAATTATGCACTGAATTTTCACCTGTGATTAATGATTACTAGGTTCCACTTGTTCTATGATTGACCACTTCTTGGAGAGTGATTCTTCCCTGGGGAATATATACCAGATTTAAACAGCACCTTGTGTTCTCCTAAACAAGCCATTGAATGAAATACAGTTCACACCATAGTTTCTACTTTTGTTATTCTCTGAAGGATAAAACTACACAGTTGCAGTTCTGTGCTAGGCATGTCTACGGCTTATGAGAAGATTTCAATGTGAATGCAAGATGTTTTTTTCTGGTTTATATGCCAGGTGGTTTTGACTAACCAATGGTGAATATTATTAAGAAATCTATGAGATTGCATTTCCCTGTGTCCTCTACAGTATGCCCTAAAATTGTAATCTTACTCAGCTGCTGAGTCCACCTCCTGTTCTCTGTGGATTAGTTATTTAGCTTGGGTATTAAGTATATCAGAAAAGCTTAATCTAAGAGTCATTATATGTGTTTTAATATTAAAATTTGTCATTGCCAAGTCAAATTTTAATATTCTAAAATATGTTCATCCCCTTTAACAGCATGATTAGCAAATGTTTTGCAGGGAAAATAGATGGACAGATTCAGTACATGGTTTTCGCATAACATGTTATTCTGTCCTGCTGGAAGTAAAATGCTTAGAGCTTTTTTTATTGTTGTGAAATATTTTTTAAAGGATTAGGCTGACATTTCTGAAGAATCTTGTATGGGCTAGAAAGGCTTTCACGAAGCTTCCGTGCTTTTTTTGGCAAGAGAAATTAGTCTTCCTCAAGCTCCATACTGTGCCACCTGTGGAGCCGGTACACAAATTAGCAAGCATAGTTAGACTCCAGTGCAAGCCATTTTTCCTGCAAGTTTTTTTCCGGCAAAGTTAATGTTATGACTTTTGTTTATAAAAGATCAGAAATTATTGGGCATAAAAGCTTGCAGGCATCAACTGAGGGACGCAGTCAGCTTGTGCACCGAAATACTTTGGCCATCTGGAAAGTCCTCCTGTAAAATCCGCTGGAGGCTCCTGGATAAGCATAGGTAGGCATCTGAATGGGCTACTGTCCCTCCTAGGCACCTCTTTTATAGAAGATGCAGGAGACAGAGACTTGAGTGAATCTAGCAGATTACATGCCTAATTGATCACAAAAGTGAGGTGAGCCCTTCTTTCTCCATTTATTTTGCTTTAAAATCATTGTAGAGGTCTCTTTCTGTGCAATGCATCAATTATCAAAAATGGGAAAAGTTGTTTATTTTATTTACTGTCATTGTACCCAAAGACTATTCCCTCCACCAGGTCAAAAGTATTTGTCCCTCCATTGTATATGTGTACTCTAAAGGGCTACGAACTTCAAATAAAACAGCTTCAGTACAGCATAGAATCTAACTGAGAAGCATAACGATCTTGCCCACTTTGGACTTTGACCTCCTGGGGCAAGACTGCTAAGCAGGCATGTTGCCCCACAGCACTGCAGTCTTCAGTGCAGACAAATCCTTAAACAGAGTCTTCATGTAGCCAGAAAAAAAAAAAAAAAAAGAAAAAAGGAAAAAAAAAAAAAAGCTGTCATTGAATATGCCCTGTTCTTTCTTTTTTCACTGTTTTTGCTGACTTCACGGCATGTATTTTGCTTCTGTGGTTTTGGGGTCCATTCTGAGAAGGCTTGGGACTCCAGTTCTTGGAGCCAGGCAGTGCGGGGCATGGCTGCTGTTATTCATCAAGTGGGCTGCTATTTGCTATCTCACGATCTATGTTATCAAACCGTAATTCTGAAAAATACTGATGATTTGAGTACACTAATTAATTCTAAGTATAGAGTTAATATCATTTAATTTTCTGAAGAGTCTCAGCTCTTCTGATACACTCCTGCATCATGTTGTTCCTCCTTTTTCTTGCCTTTTTATGAAAAACTGGAATGTGGAAAATAATAACAATGGTCAAAAGGGGCTCAAACGCTACTTGAGTGAAGGCAGAGGCCAAGGACACTGTTTCCAAAGTAGGAAAAAAACCCCAGATTCTACTTAAAGTCCAGAATAGAAGAAACAAGTCAAGGGAACCATATAACAGTAGACAAGAGTGAATTCAGACAGAAGAACTGGAAGAAAATGAGAGGAGAAATGCTGGTGGGTATGCAGAAATTTTAGAGCACTATGGACAGGGATGATGAGTTTAAAAGACACACGGTAAAGGACAGGGAGCCAAAGGAAAGAGTAAAAAATGTCCATGATGTTGGTTGGAAGAAGGAGAAAAAAAATTGACTTAGGGGTCAATTTAGAATGTTTTTAAGAGTACACTTGAGTGTAAGTACCTGAATAGCTTCACAGAAATCAAGCGGATGACTTGTAGTGAAAGCCATGTGTGCACCCATGGACCCTGCTG
>NW_009647437.1:1872347-1887462 GCF_000708025.1 Charadrius vociferus
AACTGGAGCTTTTAACGATAGCCTTTACACAGGTTTGAGTGAGGGTGGAGCTGGACAAGAAAAGGTTACAATAAGCAAGATATATGGCCCGCAAGCAGAAAGCGGCTAATGGAAACTGAGTGCTAAAGGTAACATTTCTCTTTATGTTCCAGAGTTTTCTACCAGCTTTTGTTCTACACCCTCTGTATTACTTTTACATTGGGTTGAAAACATTCAACACTAATCCAAAACTTCAGGTCTCCTGAGTTCCAGCTCTGAGGATGTGCAATGCTGTAGTTGTAATATACAACCCTTTCACTCATCAATTGCACTGCTTCAAGTTTACTTGAAAGATTCTCGAACACGATGAGGTCTTTTGTCTCTGGTAGGTCTGTAGGTGCCGCATAATATTCAGGTAGACAATTCAGGCACGATCTTGGTGGAGCTGTACTTCTGAGTAGTCTTTATTATTTCCAGTCGGAATAGCATCCTACAGACAGGAAGCAAACTCATTTTAATATTCTGCAATTTCCTTTTCACAGCATATAATGAGTACCTTGCTTTCCCCACCATTCCAGTTTTGTCCTGCTACTTTACCTGTATTTGCTGTGCAGCAAACATGTAGCTGGTGCTTCACATACAAAAGTGGAGTGTGCCTAAAGAAAAAAGCTTAAAGTCTTGATGCAAACACTTGCCTCCACTCCCTTGAGATGTATGTCAGTGGTGGATCTACCAAGATTCTTTACCTTAGTGAAATTAAGCACTCAAATAAGTGTTTGAAGAATCAGGACATGGCCAAAGACCTAGAAGAAGTGGGATGATTGCCATAGTAAGACTTTGAGGTTGTGGAATACCACAAGGTTTGAGGTTTTGAGTACCTTTTGTGTCATAAAGCTTCAATTATTAATGTAATAATAACATTCATATTTTCTAGTTCCAGACTTTACTATTGACTTCCTACCATCTCTGTAGCCTGTTGGTCTCATGGCAACATCACTTTGCTTTTTCTGTCTCCCTTTCCTTCTTTATACGTCAGTCTGTGCCTATGAGAGGAGTAAGAGTTCAGGAAAGATGGTCTCTAGTGATGTTGATGAAGTGTGATATTTGTGATGGTGTTAAAAGGTGTTCCTTCTATTGTCACAGAGCCCTTTCCTTCCCAAGAAACTCTCCCAGTTTATTAGGTCAGTAGATGCTGGTAGGTGTTTGATGTTACCACAACCGTGGTTGTTGGATAACTCTTTTTGGTTTAAATTCTTTTAAAACTGTTACCTTTTGCTCATGAAGTGGATAGATCAGCAAAGCGATGCTATTGCTAGGTATAACTTCAGTTCCCTGAGAATCCAGCAATACCCGAGGCACAATAAAATCTATGGAAAATATTGATTGACTTCAATAAGGCCAAGACTTTACTATCAGTATCCAATTTTTGCTGTAGTTATGGTCCTCCTTACAAATGTACTTCCTCTGTGGAAGAGGCTTTTTGAAAGGCGTTCAGACAAGCCTTTCCACCACCAGAGTGGCCACAGATCAAAAGCTTGCACTGCTCTGACTATGTCATAGATTTACACAGTAATATAATGAGAGAGCTGTGTTCTGCATCTGGAAATTCAACTGAGAGACTCAATCAGATGGTTCTGAGCTCTGTCATTAAAGAAAATGCCAGCCCTTCCCCAAGCCCCAGGAATGCAAATTAATACAAAGGCCAGAGCTGGTCAAAAATGGTAGAATTTTTTTCTGAAAATGTCATTAATTAAAAAAAAAAAAAAAATCAGCCTGATTTAGTAAGAGCACTGAGCACTACACATTCCTTAATCTCCTGATTTCCTGCATCCCAGCTCCCACCCAGCCAGGGCTCCTTTTTCACAGTGGCTTTTTTCCCAGCATGTTTTATACAGGGCTGATCCTTTCTGTTTGATGGAGAAAGGTAACTGTAGCCATAAACAACCATTTTACATTTTGTAGCTGCTTTCTGAACTGCCTTTTGTAGGGTGGGCAAGTTACTCTCAGATTTTCTTCCTTAAAACAAAAGAATAACTTTCCTATAGGCCAGGAAAAATAAAAGGCAAAAGTAAGACCTCAAATTTCCAGTGTTCCCATAGTGGACCAGTGGACCGTGCTATAGAAAGTCTCTTCGGATATTTTACAAATACTCAAATTTAAAAGATAGGAAACAAAACTTTCCCCCTGCCAGAGCTCTGTGGCATCTGTAGTCAGACGTTAAGATTACTTTTGCATTATTGGTAAATTAGTATTAAAAGTACCTACAAATTCAAAAAACAGACTCTCTGAGTCAACTGAGGCTCTGTATACCAAGTCCGAACTGTGGCAAAAAAACCCTAGTGACACTGCCTAGTATCTAAAAACAAAATACCAGGACTGAGTGCAAAAGCGGTAAAAGAATAAGTGAGACCTCATTAAAATACCTCATCCTTTTGGCTTCCTTCTGCTTGCCAGTCTTCATCATGGGGAAAACTGTCTTTTCCTGACATTGGTCACTAGAGCTCTGAACCTTTTGTTTCAGTGTCAGTGCTAAATGTTCAGAGACTAACCCTGGTGGCAATGCAAAGTGAAATCAATATTATAGTTGTGTGGATCAAAACTCTTTTAAGAATATTTCTCTTCACCCTGTCCACCAACATCAACAAGAAAAGCCATCCTGGGGAACTGCTTCCAGAAAATTCTATTTAGAAACTGTTATTTAGATAGAAAACTGAAGTTAGTATTTTTAGTCAAAGCTCCAACTTGAATTTGGCCTCTGTGTTAGGCAGACTTTGTGATGCTTAGATTTAGTTGTTTTTCACAGGATCGAAGCTTGCTTCCATTTATGTGATACATACATAACAGGGGAAAAGATCAAGAGTAACAATGCAGAGGTAACCATAAATCTTAGTAAATCTCAGCTGCTAACATTTCATACTCCACTAAAACTAAGCAAATAATATAATATTTATGCCTATGCATATATATTTCTAATTGGGTGCAACACATTGCCCTCTTCTTCAAATTGCCAGTGTGATTTTTTTTGTTATCGACCCTGGGCACTTTCCCTCTGCTTTCATACCTGCTCATACTACATCGGTTGTCAGTATTTGGAGTGTTTGACATTGCTGCTGCCATTGTAAATTGAAAGATGGAACCATGGGCCAGATTGCTTTTATCTGTTATCCAGTTTTGATCTTTTCATCTGCTCTTTGCCAAGTAATGTCAGCCATGATTATTTCTAACTTGCCAAAATTCTGAACGGCTTTTAAACAGGTGACATTTTCCTATAAAAAGACTCTACCACAAGCACGTTTCTTTTTCCAGCCCCGAATGTCACCTTTTCTCCCATAATTACAGTGGTCTAAGTGACACATTTCTGGACTACTGACAGTTTTAAAGATTTGCTGTTTGTGGGTATGGCAATTACTGTGCATTACCTTCTCCCTTCTGAGAGGCGTGAAATTATTTCCAGAGATGTTGCTGCCTTCACAGTTTTGCCTTTGATTTTGCACAGTTGGCTCTAGACTAGATCTAGATTTGGAATTAGCTGGGAATAACTTAGTGTCAGGCAAATAAATAACTTCAGACTTAGCTACTGCCATCACTTTGATGAAATCTTTCCTAAACTTTTTCCTTCTTGCCTGGAAGTATTCTCAAAAGGATGTACCCTGGGTAGAGTTTGTGGGCAAATATTTTTGCGCCTGGGGTCACTTTTGGATGTTAGCGACACCTCTCATTACAATTGTTCTCTTGTGTGGGTACACCTCTTGCAAGCGTCTGCCCTGTGTAGGTGAAAACTTGTGTGATAATGTTGTGTTTATCCCATGGGCCAATGCTGATACATGAGGTCCATGTATTTCTGCTGGCGTTCCACCTCTTCATGTAGAGAAAGAGTAGGTTGAAAATGAAGTCAGTAAACTGACTGGGCAAATCTAAGTTCATCATTTACTTGGTCTGCCTTCTGGCTTTCTGTTTAACCCCCCAAATAAAACACACTGATCAACAAATGTTACTGACCTAGACATCGTGCAATTTGAGTGACATATACTGCAAAAAAATTACTCCTTGTCTCATCTTCTCCTTTGTTTCAAAATAAAGCCCCAGGAAATACCACACCCCAGAGATCTCTTTGTGGACTCCCCATCTTTTATTCCATGTATCATAGCAAACACTTCCAGGGCAGACTTACCCAAGTCTTCTACAAACTCGAGAAGGGGGATTCTCACAACCATATTCAAACATTAGCTACGGACTTTAATGTTTCAGATGTGAATAGCAAGCTACATAAACCTGTTAGTCTGCTCTGCTGATCTCTGGAATTAAAAGAAGAACTATACTATGAATTTGTAAAAAATCGACTCCTTTATTGATGACTTTTGGACAATTGTTTTTTAATTTATGCACATTTAGACAATCACATTCAAAAATTACCTACATAAATTAGGAGCCTGAAACAGGAATTTAAAGAATGGAAAGAACAAGAGCAACAATAGACTTCACAGTCAGCCTCCTTTAAGTCCTTAGTATAGTCATGAAGTTAAGATACAAAAGCATTTGCAACAACAACATAGTGGGCAGAGAGTATAAAAGAGAGGCCATGCAGCCATTAAGGCAATTAAGAAAGATTAAGATTGCTTGTGGTGGAAAGACCCATTAATCAATAGGCCAGAAATCACAGCATGTTGTAGAATATACTTCACCAAAAAAAAGAGAACAAACAGGCTAAATATATCCCATACCAAAGGTTACGGAGTTCTCATTAATGAGAAATCATATTAATCCCTCAGATATTGTTGGCTCCATAGTTAGGTTTTCCATTTGCACACGTAGGAACTGCGCCGATGGAATGCATCCTAACTGGTGCAGAACCACTGTTTAAAAAAATACTTGTCCACAGCTGGCACCACAGACAGATCCAGCAGTATTTCTGGAAGCAAAGCAGAGCTGACTCAAGAGGGTGGATGCCACTCAGCCATTTGCAAGAGAGGGACAGTTATTACAGTTACTCATTGCCCGTAACAATGCTGCACAAGCCCCCATTCATGAATCTAAAGCTGCTGTACAAAGACAACACGATGCCTGTCAGAAGGATGGGTAATTGAAAATCCTTGCATTTGCAAAATGCCTGTGGGCATCTAATGCAAGTCTTCATATGGTAATGAGGAGGAGAAACAAAGTGGGAGGGCTACCGCACATGTTAAAACTTGCACCTGAAATAATTGAAAATTGGCTTAGACAGGCATGTAACCAGGATGAAACCAGCTCTAGGGCGCTCAGCTTCATCTTCAGCAGCAAGGTCACTGCCCAATTTCAGGCTTACGCACGGTGTCTGAAGGAGCAGCTACAGGTGGGCAGAAATTGATTTGCTAAAGGGTTTTGCAGAAATAGCTACAGCTGGTTGAGTGCTGGGATGTTTTAAGCAAAATGAAAAGCAGAGGTGGGAACAGGTGCTTTCTTTCAGGAAGAGGTTGGTTTCAGTAATTTTTGAACTTGAAACTAACTCCTAGAAGGGTTTGTCAGGATTTTTCTGCTTCTTGACTTAGAATGAATTTGTATTCAGTGATTTGAACAAATAATATGGAAAAATCATTTCAAATTATCAAAACTACTGAAATGAAATATTTTAATCATCCAAACTATGCTGGTTTGGTTTATTGGTCTGCAAGCATTCTTGAGATGTCTTGTTTCAAGGAGGGATTTATTAATTACTTTTAAGCTTTCTAATTGCCATTCAGGTGAGGAAAATGCTTTCTTACAAAGCTGAACATGAGTTTGAGTACATAGAAACAACGGATGAGACATCTGAAGTGGTCTTTTACATTCATGAGTTAAATTATCATTTTATGATGGTTGGTTGTTTGGGTTTTTTTTCAGTGTAGTCAGGATATGTTTCTCTGATTACCCTTACTAGAAAATATTGTCGGAAGGATTGTAAGAGCCAGGATGATTTAAGAAAAGACTGGTGTCATGCTTACCTTATAGTAGTTTTGCTGTTGGGTGTATAGTGATAAATACGGGATAACAACTTGTTCTGCTTATTCTACTACAAGTATTCTAGGCAATATTAGACAGCTGTTTTCCCTTATTTCCAGAGAATTCAAATATCCATACTGTCTCCTGAATTTCAGGCTACAGGCTTCTTAACCTCTATATACTTCATTTCTCTGTTTTAGTACAGAACAACTCACATAATTCTGAGAAAAGCAAGAAGACTTAAGTAACAAATCTTCCTGACGCAGTTGATGTCTAGGATCCTGCATCACTGTGAAACAATATGATCTGATATAGGGCACCTCCACTGTACCTTCTGCTGGCAAATTATTACTTTACACAGGTTCTTCATAGTTAACACAATGCAGCATGGTAACTTTTGGCTGAACAAACAAGCCCAAAGAGTTGGCTATCTCCTTGACTGCAGGAGCAGTAGCCTTTTCCTATATGGCTGTCCCATTGTGATTTTGAAGATCTAGGGTCCATTGTGATACCAAGTATGTGTTATTGTTTTGGGAGGCCAAGGCACTCAGTCGATGCCTGCTGTCTGCAATGATAGAGAAACCCGGGGTTTCCAGGTTTCTTGATCTTGGTGCTATTTATATTCTAGTAAACAAATATTTTATCATTGATGTGTGGGTGTTCGGCTGTCACAGTAGTGCCTGCCAATTTTTAGCTGCACTACATCTGTTTTCTGCTGTTTCCATTCCATATACAATCACCTCACTCTTCTCCTATTGCAGCTCCTCGATTTTACTACATAAACACATCTTCTATCATATTGTTTATCCATGCATGGAGCAAGCAAATAATCTGACTGCACCATTCTGCACCTCTTGACATTTAGAGAGAGTTGGGATTTAGACCATAGAAGAAGGAATTGCGCTATTCAAGATGCAAAGTGATTAAGACATGAACAAGGATTTCAGCAGAAGCAAGGTCAAGATAAAGTTGAACTCAAGCAGAATTTCAGAGGTGGGAATAAGGAGAGTAGGAAAGCTAGTTTGTTGCTATGAAAAAGCAGATTATTGTTTTCAATTTTGCACTGCTGGATAGAAATATAAAGGCCTTTAATATCCTTTAATTATGCCATGCTATTCAGAGCACAGAGATGCCAAACACTTGGTGGCACATTGCTGTAGTTTCCTTTGCCTACCTCTAATTTCTCTACTTCTCCCTCCCAATGCTTTTCCCTATATTCATTTGCTAGATGCTTCATTTGAATATTTTACATATACAAACCTTTTTTTTATAACTGTCTTTTACAATTATAATTTACTTCTGTTCTCAAGTATTCAAGAAGTCTTCCTGGTGTCAAAGAAGTCACCACAGCCTCTTACTCGCAATGTCTGATACCAGAGAGGAACAACACTTCCATGGAAATGATGTGCAGTTTCCAGGTCAGATTTGTTTTGCTTTTCCCATTATCTGTCCTCCCATAGTGACTCTTTCATATGCTGAATAGCCTGTAGGTGTTAGGTCTGCTGGTGGAAAAACTCTGGTCCCAGCCACTGGGAGAATCCTCAGCCCCTCCAACATACTTATGCTATGCAGAGAAAACTAGAAAGAGAATCATAGAATTGTTGAGGTTGGAAGGGACCTTTAAGATCGTCAAGTCCAACCATCAACCTAACCTAGAAATGGCAAGGAGGGAAGAGTGAAGTGCAGATCTCTGGAAAGGGACATCGAGGATGAGGGACCTATCATATTTTGACAGTGCCAGTTTAGTAAGATTTTTTTTCACATTAGCTTTTGGTTGAAAATCTCAGTGCAATGCTTTTTGATGCTTATATGTTAATTTCAATGTGCATATGTAGATATTAGCCAAACTATTTGGCTTTGCATACTAGAGAAACCTGAACAGCTATATAACAAAACAGATAGCTCATCACTGACATTTGCCAAATGTTTTCATTCCATCTGTTTCATCATAAGGCTCTACATTTTTCAGTTCCCTCCTCCCACTTTTTATGGCACACTTTCTTCCACTGAGTATTTCTTTATAACACTTATCTGGAGATGAGCCGTACTTCTGATAATGGAATAGGTTAAAATAAACCAACATTTTACTTGATAAGTATGCATCTTTCCATCATTCCGTCCATTCTTTGTATTGTATTACTAAACTCAATTAGTGAAAATCAAAGCGCTTTATAAAGTATGTCAATTCCTTGAAAGATAATTTGGGAGAAAATTTTTGGTCAAAATATTCTCGCATTGTCAAAACATCTTGTTTTGATGTCTTTGAGAATACAGTTTTTTCACTTTCCTCTTTCCAAACTTTTATCTTTTGAATATCTTTAAACATTGTCTTAGGTATTGTAGCATGATGTAAAAATTAAAAGTTAATGTTTAATGAAACATTTTAACTAACTGAAAGTAAAACTTATCTTTTATTATTTTTAGTACCCCAAATCTTAAAAAAAGTTTGGGCATGTTGCTCTTGTTAGAGTTTTAAAACGGCTCATAATATGAAACCTCTAAAACCTCTGCGAAATGCTTGGTTCTGGGCATCTGCATTAAGAGGGAAAGAACTTTTGAGTCCAAGTTTCTGATCTCATATCCTCCTTCAGGTTAAGCACCCTCACTGATTACCACTGCTCCATTTAAGCAGGAGGGAGGCAACCTCTTCACAAACTGAATGCCATTTAGGGCTCTTAGGTTAGATGCAGTCCCTGTGTTGATGAGAGGCAGCACCAAGTTACCCTCTCACATGTTATTGAGCATGCGCTATCCTGAGTGCTGTTAATGGGGGTGGGAAAAAAGGTACCTCCCACTCAACTCCCTCCCCCACTGATAAATTGCCAGCACGGCTTTAAGTCAACAACCTTAAATGCCATCAGGAAACCGGTTGGTGGCCAGCATAGATCCCAGTGAGACAAACTGTTTTGCAAACCTGTCATACCGCTGACTGGGTAGACTGCTACAAATTAGAGATGATGAAGGCGTACACAATAGTAATGAAGTTTGTGTTTGAGAGAAGAGCTTGCATCACGGAGCTTAGAACAGGAACTTGTATTTTAAGACTAGGAATGGTTACAAAGATGTTGTTCAGCTTTCCTTTGCTCCCTCCCAGTTTTCCACTAGCTTAAAACCAAACCACACAGCCAGCACAAATAACAAAGAGCTCATCTTTTTTGACAAACAGCAAGCCAAGCCATACTTCTAATTCTCTACCATAACATCTAACTCTTCCTCATCTACATGACGGTCAACCGGTGAGCTGTTGTGCATGTGCAATCCTCTGGATGCCAGGGAAAGTGTTCCCCTCCTTCAACCAGAATGGAAATGGAACTGGACATGAGAATTTCTTGAAGAAATTGTGAATTTCGCTGTTACCTACTACATATCAAACATGGGGCAGGTACTTCTATAATGTCTGTTGAGAACTCTCGCAAAGGAAACGAGCTATTGCTCCAAATATTACCTTAGTGACGTTCACCAGAAATGCCTGGTAAATGGACCTGCTCATTTGCATTGTATTTTTCTGAGAAATAGACAGATTATCTTACTATTGTAATCATATCCATCTTGACTGTAAGTGCCACCTCCTTCTTCCAGATATTTAACCCACTGGTAGGCTTTACCTGCTGACTTGATCAGCCAACACTTGGTATTACTTTATCTTATCTGTCATAAAAAGGTTATTCCCATTCTGATCATTTCTGCTAGTATATAGTGCCAGACAATATTGATAATTCTCTTTGAGGGGTTGTTTAATTAGATGACCTTAACCACAATAAATTAGCTGGATATGGGCTTTTTTTAACACTGTATTTCTTTCCAAAAATATAAAAACATATCTGTTCCAAATAGTACCCTTTTTTGTGTTTTGACTGTGGTTTTCCATAAATCGGTTAAATTTGTTCACATAAACTTTACATTTTATATTAAGCCTCTCATGGAAGAGGTGACAGACAAAGTGGACTTTCAAAAACTTTGACAGTCTCTACCACCATCTCATGCGTTTACATCTCCGCTTCAGAAGGCGCTCTAGGTAAACATAAGCAGAAGAGCAGTCCTACTGCTGTGCCTAAAGTTAGGCAAGTCTTTAAACAGAGCACATAAGATTCATTCATGTTTGAAGTTTCTGTGAAACTTTCCTCTCAAATTTACTATAGTAAATTTCTGTCTCTCTAATGATTAAAGTATGAATAAATAATTATGCAAATACAATTCAGTAAATAAATTGACTGTATTGATGTAAGCAGGCATTATGAAAGTTAAGACACATGGGAAATGAAAACAAACCTAAAAAGACAGTTCACTCTTGGTTATACAATGAAAAATGTCTAGTTATTCATTGTTCATTGACCAATATTTTTATAGCAAATGAGGCATAAAGAAATTGTGCACAAGAACAGTGCTGGTTAAAAAAAAAAATCAAAAGAATCTCTCACTAGATGTGACATTTTGAAATACTGTAGCTTTTTGAGCTCCACATGTATATTTATCTGACTACTGTTTGTATAACTTAAAACATCAAAGAATAAAAGGTTGATATGCACAGCAGAGGTAGCTTTTCTGAGATGTTTTACCTCTTGACGCACAGGCAATCTAAATATTAATATTCATCATGTTCTAATTTCCTTATTCCTATGCCAAGCTCAGAACCACTTAGAATTAAGACTCTTCTGTTTTGCTGCTATAACGTATTGTTTTGTCTGATTTCACTTCAGCTTGTACAGTTCCACCTAAATAAGCAACTGTGCATGATTGCTTTCCAGCTTCAAACTGTGATGTGTGGAGGAAATAGAATTCCCAACATGTTTCTGGTAAAAGATGATATCTGCATGTCCATTTTAACATATGATTGGAAACTTATGACCAAAAAATCTCAATCTTGCAATTAGGTCTGTATAGTTCCCGTTATCCTTTTCTTGTGTCTTTTTAAAACCTTCTGTAAGGCATCCTGATCCCTTGATGTAAGTTATTATTGTCTTCATCTCAGTTTTTATTCACATTGTTTATGTTGATCCTTTCTCTCTTTTTTTTTTTTTTTTTTTGTTCCTGTTCATCATCTTGGCTTTCAGAGATACAGCAATTCTTATCTTTCCATGTAGAATCTGTGGAAACAGAATTTATTGTAGGCAGTGAGAAAATCAAGCTTGATAATCACTGAGAGATTCAAAGTATTTCCATAACTCATTATGCTTCTCCAAAAGATTTCACTGATGAAGGGGGCTGAAGCTCCATCTGGACAGACAGCATTAAAATAATGTCATTATAAAATGACATAATTCAAAGAAATATTATAAACCAGCAATACTACTGTAAGAATTGCAAGAAAATTGCAAGTGTCTGGATGAGCCCAGAGTCTGTATCTAAAGACCTTGGAAACCATAGGTATTCTGGTGAAGGTTGCAAGGCCATGAACAGAACTATTCTGCCCAAAACCTCTCAGGACTTCAGACTCAGGAATTTCTTCCTATTGAATCCTTTTTGCAGGGACGGTGCAGAGATCTGTTTCAAATGCCTTCATAATGGTGTATTTCACTGGAGTCTGTAGCACAGGTCGGCTAACATGCTTTTCAGGATGAAAAAAATCCCTATCCATGAAGATAACATACACAACTTCATATACTGGTGCTCACACTTTTTTTTTTTTCCCTTTTTGTTTTCTCTTTGTGTAATCAATATTCCAAATTGAAGCAATAAAGAGAGAAGGAATTTTGCTGCTAAATTCAAGCACAACCGGGTGTTATCCAGAGGCTAAATTCTTTTCCTGCTTAACATAAGAACATAATAAGAACATAAGAGGCACACTGGTTCAGAACAAAGGTCAGAGTAGCCCAATATCCTGACTCCAACAATAGCCATAAGTGGATATGCAGGGAAGAGTAGAAAACCGCCCTTGCATATCTGATGCCTCCCCCTAAGTATTCTCCAGGCTCTCGGCTACTTGCAGCTGAAGAATTTCCTGCAATGGATGTAGTTCCAAAGTGTTTTAAAACCCTCTATACATTTCTGTTCTGTGGTCTTGCCCAGTCTCCCCTTTAAGCTATGTAGACTTACCATAACTACTAACTGATGCCAAATGGGGTTTGGGCACCTGGATTTTGTGGCAAAAAGTGATTAATGTACCTAGGGACTCCAGGATAATACTTTCTCTGTATCTTCATTAATACAATAGTTCTAGAGCAAATCCGGTGATTTACAGCTATGTGATTAGAAGAAGTGAGGATATGTTCAAAATACTACCATGTTTCCTTTAAAATATCTGTGCAGGCATTGTGATCTGAGACCGAAAAAAAAGAGACTGGGTTTTGGCAGGGTAGGACACTAATAAACTGTTGATAAAAGAGTAGCCTGTGGGCTGAACGAGGAGATACTCAAACTGTTCAGGCAGGGTGCTAGAGGCAAAGAAATAGGTGATTACCTTTGAATTATGCAGTTCTGAATAAGAGGAGAATAACTGACAGAAGCCCATGGACATTTTTCAACCTTGCCAAGGAGTACACGGACATGAAACGATACTCCTGTTCAGTAGCAAATTCCAGTTAGATTGCTCTCAGACCAGATTACAATAGATTCCTGCGTCTGTCTTCCTCGATTTTTCAAACATTACCTTTTCCTTTTTTATCAGTGAAATTTATCTGTTGTTTATACCGATAAAGATTAATTTTCTGAGACCATGCCACTTATTTACATTTTCCCATATTTGGCACATATGCAAAATGAACCAATTGCAAAGATACATACAATAGATCTTCCTGACTGTAAGTGCTTGCAAACAACAAAGGCACTTGAATATTCTGATGACAGGGCTTGTATAAGGACCCACGTGGCTAGACAGAACGAATCTTTAATTTTCTGTGCCTACTGTAACCAGCCGTATCTCCTGCTGTTCTGAATCACTAGGTTCAAATCATTGGCTTCCAAGAATCCTCTAGTTGGAAATGTTGAAGACAGAAAAACTCTAATGGGTCATTTTGGACAGCCTCCTGCCAGGACATGATTATTCCCTCCAGAGCTATGTTAGTGCTTGATGAACAACAACACTATCCTCAAATGAGGCAGTGTTGTCCACAAACATAGACGAGCAGATACTGGTGAATATGGACAACAGACATCTTCCTCTGTAGCCTGTGTTATTATTCTGTGTTGTCTTTAATTTTATTCCCCACATTGGAAAGACAGGAAAAGGAAGGAGCATTTGAAAAGCTCCAGGAGAAACCAAACTGCTGAATTTATGAATTGGTGTTGGTTTCATTGTGCTTGAGTAGTAAGGAGTACTCTAAGGTAACCACAATCAAATGTTTCTCAGACATCTGCACATTTTCTCTAACATGTTGTGGGTTTTTTTCTATAAGGGTATGTGTGGATTTTTTAGGGTGGGAGTTGTTTTGTTACCTATTAGTAGGTTTGCTGTGTCTCTCAAAGGATGTCTCATTTGATCAACAGATTGCTCCTGGAGCCTGATAACTTATGAATCCTCACCAACGTCATCTGATCACACAGCTGGCTATTTTTCTAAGGACAGGTTTTAATAAGATTGTTTCATTCATGGTGAGGTCTATAATCTTAATTTCTGGGGCAGTGGAGTCATTTTTTGGAGCGATGGTAAAGATCTTTGTTACCCGACCAAAGTGTCAAACATGCTGGAGAATTTTTTAAACAAACCTGTAAGAGGGTGCTGGACCCCCTCTGTAGTTGGTAAAATCTTCTGATGGGGTGAGACCCACAGGAGGGAAGGGGATTGTCAGTGCTAGTCTTTAGTGTTCACTTTTAATGAAATTTTCCAAGCTTTTAGTATCAACATTCTCGATCTGCAAGTCCTTTAGAGTCCTTAATGGTTTCTGCCTATGCCCACGGCAGTAGCTATGAATGTTTTTATCTAATCTACTTGGTGATGAAACTGTATTCAATTTCATCTTATGATTAGATCTCTGCAATGCACCTACATCCAGTTACACCATGAGACCAGAGCCAAACTTCAACTGGGGTTTATTTATGAAGGGGTGTTTTATGAGCAGCCTGCAATACCTCCACTCTATTACTTGAAAAGAATTTTTTTTACTGTGATTTTCCCCTTAAATAGTTATGATCCTTGCTATAGAAACCATCTCCCTTTTTGTGTGATTCTGTGTCAGTGAAGATGAGCTGATGTGCCTTGAGGGATCAGGAATGTGTCAACCTTGACTCTGATAGATGGCTCCTTGGCCAGTAGAGCTATGCATCTTATAGTCTCTGCAGAGCTGTAAACTCTCAGGTGACACTGTAAAGCTCAAATTTACCCAAGCTTTGGGAAGGGGGAGAGATGCCAACAGGGTATGATGACAATAAGGCATTTTTATGGTTTGAACTGTAAGGATTTGAGAGTATCTTTGCTCTGATGACAGTCGGGGATAACTGAACCTGAGTCTAAGATGGGTGTATTTTTATATTCTGAAATAATAAGTGAGAGACACTCTCTGCCCAACAAGAAATCATTCTTGAAAGCCAATTTCTCCATTCTACCTGTGTTACACCTAACATGCTTGGGGTTATACTTTCATATATGGAAATAAATTATTCTTAAAGAAAATAAAAAAATGTATGTGTGTGAGAAATTGTGTTTTCTGTTGCTAGCTACCAAGGTTTTGTAGTTCTCCAATTCCAGTTTCAAACATATTTATGTTTGAAAACATAAACATTATAGTAGGTAATATTTAAGACTGAGTGGTCTATTTTCTACATCTTTTCTGTGTCCCTTTTGCTACTTACCTTGCAAAGCATGGCAGAGACGTGGCACATATTCTCTAGGGCCTCATGGCCAAGGGAAAGGTGTTTCTCTATAAAATCTTCTTCCTCTGTGGCAGTCTCAGAAGGAATCAGATTTTCTATGGTTGGTTAAAGAGCTACATGTCTCACATTAAAATTATGAGGTCTTCAATTTAGGAAAACATCTCAATTCTGGACATTCTGCTTCCCCCCTCCGAATTAAACTTAGATGTGAGTGGGACTTAGGTACCTGGTGTCCTGAAATGAATTACGTTCCTCAGTTGGAGCCCTGGTGGGGTGGAGTAAAAAGACGGAGGGGGGAAAGGTTTAATATGCTGATGACTCGGGAGGTGTGAAGAGAGGACAGCCTGGATAATTTTACCGGAACTCCAAGAGAACCTACAGAGCCTATCTGGAGCCCACTGCTGTCAGTGGCAGAAATCCCCGCTCATTCAGCAGG
>NW_009647437.1:1887662-1931872 GCF_000708025.1 Charadrius vociferus
AGCAGGAGCAGGCTCAGGCCCAGTGTTTGTAAAATGTAGGCTCATTATCCCCAGGTTTCTTACACAAAGATGATTACTGTAATATTTTATATGACTTTTCTCTGAACTGACTATTCTTCTTATTTGTTGAGCAGAATTGCCCGTTTTTCTCCTTGATGCATTTACACAAAGTACCTTTTCTTTTTCTTGTCTTTTTAGGTAGGATTTTCTGTCAGCATGTTTTATTTGGGAAATAACATGTGACACTGATGGATCTTCCCCTTTCCTTTCTTTTTCTGATGGAAAACACCTGCAGCATAGAACAGCCTTGGAAAAGTCAATTAAGAGCTTGTGTGGTGCGATGTGCTATAGTAGTAAATATATTCTAGTGTACACCGAGCGGCATAAATATGTAAATATTTTACAACATGTGTACTTACGTATCCTACCTTTTTTTTTTCTTGCAGAGCATACAGTTAAAATACTCACATCAAGTTACATATGTCTGGTATAGTGGCAGCAGTCTGCTCTGTTAATAATGATACTGAATATGTAAATCCCCCCACTTCTTATAACCAGTGCTTTAGGTTGCATTTACTGTAAACAAAGATGTATTTTGGGGGGCAGTTGGTTTGAGTTTATTGTTTATGTAAATCTCTCAGAATGTGACATAGCCAGATAGCTTCCTATGTTGTGCTGATCCACATTTTAGGCCAGCAGCCAAAGTATTTTATCTTTTACTTCATTATAGTGATCTTCCAATTAGCTGTGGTCTGTAATACCCTGATTTTGGTGGCAGTGGTTTGGGGAGGATTGTTTGATAGTTCTGCTCGAGAGGCAAAATGAGGGGCCTTATTATAGAAAGTGCAGAGGTTGTGCAGTAGCTGAGTTCTGTTGCAAAGTTTGCCGATAAGGGAAAACTGGCCCTTGAGCATCCATTCTATTCTGTATATTAACACTTCTAATCTGCACTGCTGATAAAACTGCAAGCCATTTGCCTTTGGAGGAATTAGTTCTGCCTCACTTGTGTAACCAGGCGATGGTGATTAACCTTTAAACTGTCCAATATTCTCAGCAGACTCCTGCTCCAGATTAGAAACTATTTAGTTATGACCAACTAAATTAACAACATTCCCTCCTCTGAAGAATAAGATTTGGAAGGTATGCATTTTAAGGTGGAATGTGGATAATGTCCTTATTTATTCGGCACTTTTGCTACATAAAATGTATTTGTCATTTAAGAAGAAAAAGAAAGGAGAGAGGGAGATTGATTTCAGACTGAAACAATCTACAATTAATTATGTACAGGAGGCTCTTTGCTTGAATTTGGCTTCGGGTGGTGCTTTAGATGGTCGAGACCTGTTTCTGACTTTTCATTCTTAAATAAAACTTACAATGCGGGGGATAAAATGGCAGGATGGTGCTCTGGCATGGGCAGCAGTTGAGAAAAATATTTCCTTCCTTTGAAAGGAAAGGCAATTATCTCAGTTCTTCAGGAGAGTAATTTTTGGAAGTTTACTAACCTTCCTGTCACAATCAGGCAAAACAAAAGGTTTTGTACGTGGTGGTTACAGACCAACATATCCAATGGACTTTAGCTGCTGTGATAACCTAGTACTGTACCATTGTATCTACATATTTTAAATGTGCAATTTATCAATTGAAACATACCCTTCAATACATGTGCCATAAAAGAAAAGAGCACGGGTAATTATGTAATAGTATAGTGTTTGTCTGACATGCCTTAAATCCCCATATTGTTATTCCTCACTGAATAACAAATACAAAATCCCTGTTAGCAATGTTTTCCGTTTTACCAGTTTTATATTAGCTGCCTCCTTAAAAATTGCTAATCTAGATACTACATTAGTAGGATGTCAGTCAAACTGCAATCCACAGTGAAGCCTTCTTCATATACCAATTTAAATCATTCATGGTCCTTTCTTTGGCATTATTCAAAAGATCATAATAATTTTCTTGTGCCCACAGCACAAAAAAATCAATTATTTCCCCACAAAGACTTGAAAGTACTTAGCGAGTGCTGTAAGAAAAGCTGAGGGTTATATCAAATTGAAATTGCACTCATTACACACAACACAATTAGTTGCCACTAGTCTGGCCGGTGCTTTAATTCTGAATGGCATATCTTTATTATTACAGAAACAAGCATGCAAATGGCATTGTTCAGGATTTGCAGAAATCAATAGGATATAGTGCTGTGTGTTTGGTGGCCACTGTCACTCAGTCTGCTGTGGATTTGAGATAATGTGTGTATTTGAATTAATGAAGGGAACGTGAGACATCATAAGTGACACCCAAATAAAAGAAATGGGTACATGATATTTGTAATTATTCTACTTGTGTTTTTGTTGTAAATACTTGTGCTTTTTGTTTTTTAATCAAAGGATTAATTGCATTTTAATAAGGCATTATGATTTTCAGAGCTTTAGTTAATTAAAACTTGTAGTATATAATTATGAAGTGATGCTGAGATTTGTCTAAAGATCACCCATACGTTTAGAATATGTATATTTTTCCTTATTAAGCAGTTGCTACATTTTGGGGGGAGGATGAATTATATTAAATGTTTGAAAGATGATGGCAGTTCCAAATGGATTTCTATAAATGGCAGCTAGATGTAGATTATGTTGTTGGACAAATTAAAGTGGAGGAACTACTGGGGTTGGAAACACTTTTTGGCTGTAGTGCTGGAACATTCATTTGCACAAATGTTAGCTTTCAGCCACAGGAGTAAGAACAGATGTATTTGTTCAATGTATCATATCATTCTGCCCATTAGGTCCCAGTGAAATTGCTGCAGTTTGAAATTCTGAGTACAGGCCATAAATAGTCACTGGTGGTGTGTGGTAAAGATTATTTTCCATGTGACAAAAGGGTTTTAAAAGGAGGGAGAAAGTAGGTGTGCGCACGTGCGCGTGTGTGTGTGCAGGCAACTTTATGTATCGACTTGTTTCCTGAATTGATGAATATTCCTGGTACAAAGCTTTAATCACTCATGATCTAACCTGGAAAATATATATATATAAAAAAAAGATAGAGAGATATATATAAAAAGACTGTTTCCTGTGGGAGTATATTATGTACGGATTGATAGACTAATTGCTAGATAGATAAAACAGAGACAGAGTTAAACAGTATTAGAAAGTTAAAATCTTAATGTTACAAATGAACCTTTCAGTTCCTTTTTTTTCCTAAAAAAAAAATCTCCTGTTATATTGATTCCATTCCTTTTGTAAATATACATTGGAAATAAAAATTGATTTTGCTCTTTTTTTTTAATATAGAGAGGGGAAAATATTGCTTTGCTGTTGAATGGTGAGGTGGTTTGTTACCTTCGTGTCAACTATAAAATGAAATACATGTTTATGCAGAATAGTCCAGCACAGTCATATATTCCTATCACATAACCCCATGAATTAGAAAGGCTTTCTAACGTCCTCTCTTGAAGGAAGGGTCTTAAATTTGACCTCAGCATTTCCTACTTGGAAGCTTGGTTCTTGCAATGCATGAATATTTATTTATTTATTACACCCTGCCTTGCAGATACTTTTTGAGACAAACCCACTCAAGAGCTTAAAATGTTCCAAGCGAGGTGGGGCAGAGAAGTCTGCAGAGAGGGCAAAAGAAAGAACAAGCATTCTGAAAAATTTACGTTGACTTCAGCACTCAAAACAGGATTTTATTAGGTATCTATAAATGGATTTTAAGTAGGATTTTCCCATGTTTTCTCCCAAAGCTGATTTAAAATCTAATATTATTAGATTGGTCACAGCCTTCATATTTTAACTGTCAAACCCAAAGCCTGAAAGGTGATTCATTCAAAGCTTGCTAAAATATTTGCTCAGCAGCACAATAGTGTGTGATGGAAAATAAACTCCTCTAGAGCATCTCACCCTATCAGCCATGGCCTGCAGCAGGAAAAGAATGAGGGAAGGTCAGTCAATTATGTGTGGTAATCACCGTAAGCATATTATCTGAGACACAGATGTCTTCCCTGACCCCACACGACATAGCTATTAACCCCACAGTAGTATAAAAATGGGGAGGAGGAGGAGCCGGTCCCCTAGGTAAACCAGACCTTTTCAGTCAAGGCTTGTCCAGCAGCTCGGCAGAGTTGCGGCGGCGAGGGCGCTGTTGTGGGGAGCTGGCCCCGCGCACGGCGGGCGGCACGGCCGCCTCTCCTCTTCGGGGACCTTTCTATAGACCTAGTCATGTGAGATAAATAGTTGCATCATCGGAAAAATGAGACCGGCAAATTGACTCGTGAGATATTTCGGGAGCGTAAACAGCCCTGGAATGCCGGGCACTGCCCGTGTTTTACAGGAACAAGTTTTGTGTTCCTGAGTACACTTACATAGTTGATGTATTAGTGCTGATAAAGTATAATACCACTATCACGCAATCGTCTAATGCTTCTAGAAAACAGAGATGATTTTCTCATTACACCGAGTAATGTGCTGATTACCACATACGGCTCCTTTTGAGTTCAAGTTCCTTCTATATTTCCTTCAGAAAAATGATCGGCTGCTTATTCAAGCGAAAAGGATTTTTTCAGTGCGATTGTTCAAACACATCAAGTAAGCAGACTGGATTTTTAAACTGGCTATTTAAACTGTTGAACTTGAAGGCTCATTTAAAAGTTTGCATGTAAAATTTGGTTGCTGTGCATTAGTGAGAGATGCAGTATCCCTCACCAGAAAGCTCTAAGCTTTCCAACACCAAGCCTTAACCCTGAAAGTAGGTGTGCATATTTCTTGTAGCCTTTGAAAAAAATCTTTTCTTTAGGTGATGCTTTCTTGCCTTTTATGAGGCCATTTTGTATTTTTCTACCAAAAAGATGAATGACCATTAAGCAATATAAGCTATTGCGGTGCTGCACAACATACAGTGCAAAAGAGTCCATGACTGACCAGATTTGTGGGTTTTCTCCTCTTTAAGTAATTGATTGTAATGGCATTCTGGTCTTGTGCCATCCTTATAACTGAGATCAGACTGGGCCCAGTGAATACCAGAGCATGAAGGGAATGCTTTGCTCATCAGATTTGCCACAGAATGTAGCAGAGGAATCCCCGAGTTTCCTTTCTGATGGAAGGAACTATTAAAAGATATTCTCTTTGATACTGTCTCCTTCCCCAGGGTTAAGCACCATGTGAGTGCACATTTGCATGCATTGCTGAGCTACAGGTTACAGACAAGGAAAGTGGTGGGCTGAGCAGTTGGATAAGCCTAAGCACTGGACTCCCAGGAAAGGAAAATAATTCTATTAGAGATGTGGGATTTTGACATGGTGCAGGGTGAACACAGATTGCATCTGCCACTGACCTCAGGGATGACTGGAAAGTGGATGAAAAGGGTGGGGGAGATGACTCGGGAGGATAGCTGGGCGGAAGCAGGTGTTTCAGGTTCCCATCACAGCCACTCCTGACCAAATTCAGCTGGAGTCCAAAGAAGAGATTTGGGCTATCCTCCCCATGAGTAAATGACCTGTGGGAGTTTCGGCTATGTAGAAAGATACTAAAAATAGCACTTCCTGCTATTATTGTGGTCAGTCTTGAATTTTGGTCCTCTTGTATTCCCTTATTAAACTTCCACCCTATTGTCATTTTAGCCCTGTGTCTAAATGTTGCTAAGTAACCTCCTGTGTCAAATACTTTTTCTGCCGGGAGAAAATCTTGCATCAGTCACCTATTGTGACTGCCAGATTAGATACCATAATGTGCTCGACGTGGGACTGCGCTTTACTTCTATCTGGAAACTGCAGCTGATACAGGATTTGGCAGACTACTTGGTAAGCAGCATCTTTTCCTTGAGCATATTAAAGCAGCCTTGAACAACTTGCATAGTTCATTTACTGGCTGATTTTTAAGTTTGGACATCTAGGGTTTTTTTTATTTTACCTTTTAGCTCTAAATCCTACCTGTTTGAGGAACTCTGCTGAAGAACACATTGCTCCATCTGCAAACAGTGGAGACTGTAAGTTAAGACCTTACCTCTGAAAGACAGCGAGTAGTGCGTACCTGGAGCTTTAGCGAGCCGTGGTTTCTATGAGAGTCTTTTAGCATGTTTTCCATGGGGCCAAATAAAAGCCAAATTCTGATGATCGCTTGCGTAAGTAGAAATCAGGAGTAATGTTATTTAAATAGTATGTAATTAGGCTAGAGTGAATGAGAATGGAACTTGGTCCCAATTGATTATATATTTCAGGTCAGTTGAAATAATGGAACAGCCTTTTCTGTCTCAGCTTAATGCAGTGGTTCTGAAGAGTTCATCACCTGCTCTTGGCTCTCTTTCCTATTTCCAGCTGATAAATCATCTTTAATGTGTTTTCTAATATTACTTTCCCATGTAAGCACTGGTTATAGTTCTATGTGACAGCAATGGGGGGGAGGGGGGAGCAGGCAATAATTTCACTGACACAGAAATTACTCTAAAAATGCATTAATGTATCTTAAGTATAATTGATATACTTTGAAATATATCTTGTCTGTAGGCAAAATTAAATTTTGCTAGCAAAACCAGAGGTAGGCAAAACTTCTGTAGCATCATTCCTGGGTATACATTAAATAGTCATGATGGTTTCCATCGATATATTTGTAAAATATTATCAAATTTCACATGTGGAAATCACATGTCTTATTCAGTCATGTTTTGTCAGTTGACATTTTCTTATGTGCTAGTTTCTTTTTCTAGAGGAAATATTTGATAAAACCCACAGTAATTTTAAATACACTATTTACCATGTTAATACTGTCACTTATCATATGCTCTTCAGTTCCTCCTTGTTGATATTCTGTTAACCTTATATGTCACAGCAAAAGCACAGCATTTTCCATAAAGATGTGGGAAGTCAGAATTTAATTGGCTTTTTTTCTCTGAATTTTGTCCTAATTATAAATAAACATGGCCAGCAACATATTTTTTTTTAAAAAACCCATCTTGCATTACAGTTTTATCATTTGCCTAAAACCCTCTCCTGAATCATGAGAAAAATCTGAGCATTGTTGAGTTTTATTCATCCAAGTAAACCTGTAGCTGTTTTAGATGCCAAGGAGCCCAAAAGTACTGATTTCTCCACCGTACAGAAGGACAATAGATCTCTATATACTTGATAATTATACTGGCTGCAGGGAAACTAATCACTCACATGTGATGACTTAACATATGAGTTGCATTCGGTTCGCTGTTTGACCACTTCACCTGCACACTACAAACCACTCCATCTGCAGCATTGCTAGCCTTGCTGAGAAGCTTCAAATAGCTGCAGCGGAAAATACAACATGAAACATAGCGTCCTGCCACTCTCACCCATTGCACTAGTTTGAAGGGCAACATAAAGACAGGTCAAGTCTGACTCAGTGACAGATAAACTGCATCTCCACCTGCCTTTTCTTTTTCAAATGTAGTTTGTGCTTCCAAATCATTTAGTTGCTTTTAAAAAGACTGATGTAGCTCCATATGCCAAGAGATGCAAAAAAAGACATTTTCCGTAAATGCCACAGAATGGCAATGAAAAGGTTTTATGCAGATTACAGTGGTGTTTGCATTAAGTTTCCCAACACTAGAGAGTAGGGAATTTTTGGAAGTAGTTTTTTTGTATTGGATCCTGCAGGAAATACAAAGCATTTCATGGGCGAGATGTCCCAAACCAAACCCAAAGTTGTGTTGGCTATACCTACAGGGCAAGCAGGAGTTTGTTTCTGCAAACTGATGTTTACGATTTTATGAAAGGACTGGAAACCTTTAGGAAATGCATGGATAATTACTAAATGCAAAGGTCTGTGTTTAGACAAGGTTAAATACAGGTATAAACTCAAAAATATGTCTTTGCACCAACCCAAATTTTCTCTGTATTAAACATTTCTGCCTACATCTGTCAAATTATTTGAGTCAAAATGTATTTTCAGTATGCCTTTAAGTTAAAGGGTAAAGGGGTTAAGTTGCTGTCATATGAGCTATGTGCTGCCCTTTCCATTTTTATGGGAAAGTCTCACCTGTGTTCTCATCTGTGAACATCTATCTGTGGAAGAAAAATATGGCTTGGATATAAGAACTAGGAGTAATTCGTTATCTCCTCCTGATCTGTAATCAAGCACAGTAAATACAGACACTTGGTCCGAATCTCCTGTGACGTTTAATAAGATTTTGATCGTGATTCAGACTCAAAGTACCCAATTTTTTTCTGTGAAAGTATTGTTCAACTGTTAGCCAATAGAACATTTCAAATGAAGTGGATACAAAGGGTGCTTCACTCGGGGGAGGGGGTGGGGGGAAGTCAGGGTTGTGACTTGGTTCATAGAAGTAGGGACTGGAGTACTTTCCATTAACAACTGACCTCAGAGATTTCAGCTAATTCTGCCTATCTTTTAGCAGGCAAAGAGGAAAAACAATGAACTGGGAAACTTCAAGGTCTAACACAATATAAGAAAACCAAAATACTCAGTTCCAGGACTGTTCAGTGCCCAGTGATAGCAGAGGCTGTTTACTACTTTTGAAGAGGTCTTCAATATTATCTATGTAAGTAATGATCTTACAGAGGGTACGAACTTGCAGAAGGAAAAGTCTGGAAGAGAAAGCTTAGAAAAAGGAATCGTGGTTTTGCTCCACTGTTTCCTGTCTGACACTGTCCAAGAACCAGGGAATTGGGTGCCAGTCCTGCTAGCTCCTGAGTGAAACTGAGAACTGTACAAAGAGACTGGCTTTGGACTTTGGTTTAGGGTCTGAAGCGGCAAGTTCCTGAGCATTTTGTGGAAGATCCCCAATTGTTTTTACTAGCCTCCATTGTACTCAAAATCTTGCAGAATACTGCTCCCAGAGCTCTGAGTGGCTAAATCCTCTTCGTCACAAATGTTGCTTATTGCTAGGCCTGCTTAAATCCCTTGTGCCATGTTTTTTGCACGAGGGTTGCACATGTGCTGTGCTTAATATACTGTAGGGTACAGGTGCCAATGCTGTGCTCTTGCAAGCTAGTGTATTGCCCATCTTGTCCCATCATGGATTCTTACCTCATCCTGCTCAATCACTGCATCCTTTGGCTGTTACTTTACCTCCCTGCTACCTTCTGCTCTCACTCTTCTTCCTTGCCATCGCCTGCATCAGCTCTTCCCCTCCACCAGGCATTCAGACTCAGACTCAGTCTTTCAATGTTTCTCTTCCAGGTCCTTTGCGCTTACTGAAGACACAACTTAGAAGAGTGCCACTGACACTCATAACTTCCATGCACATCCTTTCCTGACACTTGTTTTGCACATCCAGTCACCTAGCCAGATGCAACTTGTGCAACTGCTCCCTCCCCTATGGATGCCTTCCCTTCTCCATTGCTTTAGCCTGACTCAGCTGCAAAGACATGCAGAAAAACAGCTGTTTGGTTTTTTTTCTCCTCTGCCTTTAGCAAACCCTGGATCAACTCTTCTAATCCCTACAAAGGTTACATCCTTTACCCTTTTCCTGCAAAGTACTGCTCCTTTCTGGCCTCTCGCTTTCTATGTTCCCCTTTATGACAAGCACCTCGTCTTGTTAACAGCTTTAAGAAAAAAATAGTCTTTTTGCCTTGAGGAAAAAATAATCAAACCAAACTTGGAGGAAAAAAATTGCAGACAGCTCTGTTTGAAATATTTTTATGCCAGAAAATTGCAAATTTGCTTTCCCATTCCTGGCATATTTCCTTCAATCATTGCCGCATTTCAGCTTGTCTGCCTGTCATCTCTTTTGAAGATGCTCTATCTTCAGCTTTGTCTTAGCATGGCAAAAACCGAGCTCTTCTCTTCTGTACTTTGACTCTACTTCGACTCCTGTTCTTGGTTACACTGACAAATATTATTACCATTCCTGTGATCTTAGACCTATTAACCTGCCATTTTGTCCCTCCAAGGTAGTGGCCAAACCCATCTTTCTTTTGGTAGTAAAACAAAGAAATCTCTTATCTAAATCTCTTGCACCTCTTTCTTTATGGTCTTCTTTTGCTCTTAAACACACATCATCTCTCTTTGATACACACAGAAAACCAGCCCTAGCCATGCCTGTTATTCCAAGTACTCAGTCCTGCTCTTATGCTTTCCCATTGCTCTCACTTTCGGGTCTACCAAGCAGCTGCCTTACCTTCTAGCGGTCACCAGACTGCACCCTGTTCCTGGTTATTAGCTTGTATGGACATCACCACTTCTTTTTAACACAAGTAACACTCAGTGGGCTCATTTGTAAGGCTTTCTCATTCTTCAGCCATTTTTTAAAAAGTCACATCTGCTGCAGCAACAACTGATGAAAACACCCTGGGGTCATAGTGGGCACATAGGATTTTAATACTATTAGGAGAAGGGAGAGGGGCAGGAAGGTATTCAGATGCCTACAACAAGAGTGGGCATATATCTCTTTGATTTAATAATTTTTGTTTTCCAACTTCTGTGGATTGCCTGAATTATTTCACTATAAGCTCTCTGGAGTAGGGATGCTCTGCTTTGAGCTGGGTGCAGCACCACCTCGGTGAGTTCCTAATCCCAGCTGAAGTCTCCGTGTGTCACTGCAGCAACCTCACTGGCTTATATCCCCATTCACAGTGGTGTGCATTCTGGAAATCCTCTGTGTTTGCGTTCATACTCCTCACCCTCTTTCCCATAATTAGTGACATATCTTTCTCCAGCAAGGACAAGATGAGGGGCTCCATTAAATACATCAGCCTGCAAAAGCCTTATGTTTAAGATGTGTATGTCACTTACGTTTTGTGAAACTTTCACAGTCATGATGTTTATCTTAATTTAGTGATACATTTTTCCTCAGGAAAACAGGAGCTCCAGGGCAATGATGGACTCTGGCAGCTGTAAGGAATGATTACTTTCCAGTTTGGCTAATGATATAATCCACTGTGGTTGCAAGTCTTGCTTACCTCTGTAGATGATGTCAACATTTCCATGAGCTACATGTGTTGTATTCATAAGTGGTACTTAGAAATATGTGCTCTGTAATCTCCTTCTTATGCCTGACACTTTACACATGTGTTTATCTACAAGGAGTGGTGACATTAGCTTGCTAATTTTGCCAGTGTACTGTGCCGGTGAGGGTGTGAGAGACTGAGAAGGGTATTTAAACTGGCAAAGAGAGAATTATTGACATTAGCTATGAGTACTTTGTAAGACTCTCTTTTGGAATGTCATTTGTTAGAATATCTTTGCTGCTGAAAGTCATCCATCATTCCCAGATGGACCTGCAAGCCTTACAGAAACCTTTCTTCCCAAATCCCACTCATTGCCAGTGGCTGAAAGTACTTGCCTATTGACATTTCAAATTAGATATACAGATATTATTCCCTGAGAAGAAGTGGAGTGTGCAAATGGTATGATAAGATATGGTTTTCTTGGCTGCTGACTGGACTTCAGTTGTGGAAAAAATGCACATTTGCCAGAACTCCACCTACATGCCCCTGTGTATCCATGGAACTCAGGTTTTCTTTATTAGCTAGACTGTATGCACAATATTCACATGGTGAAGATCCTCAGCAAGAGCTCATACTGCCCATTTAAGTGTTTTTTTAAAGAATCAATCTCTTACCTCTCAAAATTACATTCATATGGCATTGTTCAATATGTATGGCTGACTACTATAGAAAGCAGCAACAACGGGGTACAATGCACTAATTTTATCCCACTTTGACTTTGAAAATATAATCGGTACTTATAAAAATTGTAAATACTACAGAATCATGCTAGTAGGATTATTCTAAAATGGAAGTGCTAATACATCAAGCAAAATAGCTTTGCTAGTCCTAAGCAGCTCCTATTATCACCATTATCAGAGAAGATACACCTCTGGCAATGAAAATGTGCTGGAGCACGAATGAGTATATGCAAGAGAGCCAAGATTTAAGGAGGTGGGGGGGGTTTTATCTTACAAGGAACTTTGTTCTTTTGAGTGCCACAGTTAGAGTAGTAAGTGCAAGCTCTTACACCCAGTGGTCAAGTCTCATCTAGCTAATGAAATGGCAACCCAATGAAATACATGTAACTATCCATTTTGGATGTATGCTATTCGCCTCTGCGTTAGGCGAAGAAATACAATCACTCTTGATGCATTATGTATTTATAATATTACGTATAAGTGCCTATTGTAAACAGGTTGTTAGATTAACAAGCACAGCATATAAAGTATCGTTATAAAGTAATCATTAAATCAATCAGTCAGGTTGGGTTTGGGTTTTTTTCCATATGAAAGACAGTGCCTGAATGAGGGGGGGTTCCTCAGGTTATGCTATAGAATCTATTTTTGTGTGTCACTGTTCTGAATGTTGAATTGCCTATTGTGAGAAACTGCAACAAGAACAGCATGGTGACTTGGACGCATTTTGGGGGAGAACGAGCTACACAGCAGTGTTTGATTTCAACTGAGTAGAAGATGGCATAAACACCATTGCCCAGTCACCAGTGACAGTCTTGATCGTTTCTATCGTGTCCTTTTTCATGAAGTTTTTAGCGGTTTGGTTTCAGACTGCTGCAGCCTGCTCCTGCTGGCCTGAAACTTGTGCACCCTCCATGTGCTGAAGGTGTTGTGTCAGCACCGTGTCAGAGCATCCGAAGCCAGAACCTCACCTCAGGAGTCCCATCAAATGTAATTGCACAGAGTCAAAGCTTCCTGAACTCTGCAGGGATTCATCTCATCCTCATCAAGACGACACTGTGTTGACTTTGGGACTGTCACAGCAGCACTTGTAAGAGCATGGCAGCCACACAAGGAAAACGAAGGGAAAAATAACTTGTGCCCTCTACCTACCCTGAGGAGGGCACCTTTGCAAATGAAAGCAAGTGAACACAGACCTCACTTCTCTTTCATAGCCTGATACGTATCAGGTCAGCAAGACAGTGGTGGCTAGCTTCTTACTCCCTGCTGAAATGATGCTCTGCTTAAGCCTGACACCCTAGCACAGCAGCAACAGATCTTAACTTTTTCCCAGTAAACAAAAGGGCCAAATCTAGACATTCCCCCTTCTGTAAATACCTTCTGAAGTGCAATTTAGTTAGTTTGTAAGCTGTCTGGGTTGACAGACTTGCTTAGTTAAATATATATAGGGTTTGTGAAATGTGCCCTAGTCCTGGCAAGATCAACTTCATACTCACGGAAAAAATAGTAGCAGTGGAAGTGGTGATAGAAGAATGTAAGAACTCATTCATTAGCAAGGTGGGTAAGATGAGACAACTGAAATGACTGTATAGAGAAATGCAGACCTCTTCAGAGCTTTTTATAGTTTGCCATGCAAGTTAGAGTATCAAGTAAGAATGAAAGTTCTCAATTCATGTAGCTGAGTCCAAGTTCTTTGGTTACTGATGGAAAATTATCTAGCATTTGTTATGGGTAGATTGTCTTTGGCTTTCATCTCGTTTAAAATGGAGCTGGTTACCAGCTCAAAAAAACAGTCTGCTAGAAGATGCTGATTAAGTTGGTAAGTCCTGGAACAGTACTAGGGTGAGACATATCTGCCAGGCAGCATCTGTTTTGACGGTTCATGCTCAGTATTTAATAGAACACCGAGTCGTCCAAAACGCCTTGAGGTAAAATAAATTGTTGCCAGCAGCCTGCTTTCTCGCTGTTTTAGTACATCTTAATAGCGATCTTTTGTCCTCAGCTGCAAGGTGATTCCTAAACATGTCTTCCAAGGTTTTGTTTGCAAAATGGCAATCAGTAATTTATACAATAAGTGTTTACCTTATTTACAACAATAGAGAGCACTTACAATAGAATTACTGTGTGGAAACTAACTAGTTATATCATAAAGGCATAATTTGTCAAATAGGCAAATTAAAGTGTCTATGCCCTCTGCAAAATCCTGATGAGTGGATTTATTTGGGTTGGTGGACA
This sequence comes from Charadrius vociferus, assembly GCF_000708025.1. Lineage (NCBI taxonomy): Eukaryota > Metazoa > Chordata > Aves > Charadriiformes > Charadriidae > Charadrius > Charadrius vociferus. Next base: position 1,901,499 of record NW_009647437.1, read on the forward strand.
TCTGGTTAATCCTAGCTGTCTTCACTTGGCCGCTGATGTGAATTCCTCACACTGTGAGGAAATTTCTTGTTAGCTGTTAGTTAAAACCAATGAGATTTGACTGAGCTCTCTGTACACGTGGAAGGCAGCCAGGATGTTGTTTGGAGAACGCGTGCGAGGTGCTTCCTGAGCACATCTCAGCTGTTGTCTGTTCCTGATGCTGTGGGTGCAGGCAAAAACTCTATAACTAGTATAACTCTACTCTATCATAACTGATAGGGTAGATTCATGCCTTTCTGGCTGGAGAAGACCACGGAGTCTTTTCACTTTTATACAGGCTCTTCAAATAGCTGTCTGCTGCTTGCTTTAGAAGAGTGGTATTTGGTGCCTATTCTGGTAGTAAGTCCCTAGTACTAGAAATATCTGCCTGTCTACTTTGGGGCTGGAATATGAAAGGAGAAGTGTTGAAAGTGAGAAGAACACCTTGAACACTTTGATTGCCCAGTATTCCCTGAACTTTGTCTTTCAGGATGGTGATCCCAATGTAGCCTAAGCAAGGCTTTGTTTCCCTGTGCATCCATCAGCCATCTACTGATGAAGGTCTACTGGCATACAGTTAGATCTCACAGCTGTTTTCATTACTGAGGGTCATGAGGTATCGCTGTGTGGAAGTGTATGGAATTACATTTCTTTTCCTTCAACATCTCACAACAGGTCATGTTGGATAAATAAATTCCTTTTCCTGAGATATTTTACATGTGTGGGATAGCAAAGGTTCTGTGTTTTTTCAAAATCTATGTAAGCCCATTAGAAAAAGAGAAAGGAAGATAAAACCTTTCAATGTGCTGCTCAGTCTTTACCATATGAGTTGACTTCAAGTATACAAAGAATGTGGCTGAAGATCTCTTCACAGCCTAAAAAGTCTGGATTAGAGATGAGTCGTTCTGATAAATCTGATGTAATCACCACAAACTGGGAGAAGCAATTGGTAGGGCTGACTGCTGGTATATCATTCCACTTGACTGAGTGCATTTGTTTGTTTACTACTCACCTTTGCAATATGCAAGGACCCCACGGGGTTGCAAATGTGAAATATTTATGTCTTTCAATAAAAAATCCCTAGCAACGTTTGCTCTAAAAAGTTACTGATAGCTGGGTTTGGAGTTTAGACACTTACTGTTGCAACTATTTCCTCATCAATATTACTGAAGATCTCTGCAAAATATGGAATTGGCAGTGTGATGGAATCTATCCTATTTATTATCTTAACCATCACAAACACTTGCTAAATCTGTACTTGGTACTTATTATCTTGGTTAACGTTAGTGCAACACTAATATCTATGACATGCTCCAGGAAGGCAGGATGCTGTAAATATACTCTGGTTATATTTGATAACCAGGAGTCCTCAGGCATGAAATTTGCACAGAAATCCTAAAATTCAAATCAGGATTTGGTATTTTTTGTTCCAATTGACTTATGACCTTTAAATAAGTGCTCTCCAGGCCATGTGTAATAGTCATTAGCCTATAAATGATTGAATGTTTAAAACCTAGAAGGATTTGAAAACACTCAACACCTTTTAGGGTGGGCTTAGCCCCTAGCTGAATTGTATTATTGAAGTAGGAAAAGACACGTCTTCTTTATTTCATGGTTCTTTGGGAATATCGCTTTCCCCGGAAATCTCATTGCAGTTTACTCAAATTGGTGATAGAGGCAGGTAATTCAGTAACTTAAATTAACAATTATTTGTCCTATTGTCTCCTTTCAAGACCCACATTTTTCTCTGATGTAAAAGAAAAAGCTGTATAGCAAACCTAGAAAAATGTTGAGTCCTTAAGGTTCTTCTGAGCATCCTCTGCCAAGAACTGGCTGTCAGATTTGCTCAGCACACACCAAAATAGCATCTCATATTTATAGAAAAAAAAAGTGGTACTTAAGAAATGACACACATGTACATGAAATGTAACAAGTCACCAATTTGCAATGTAGTTCATTTGCACATAAATATGTAAAATAACAACAAAAAAAAAACTTGACAGGGATTTATAATTTTTGTAGAGTAAAATAAATAATTTTATGCACAGCAGAATCTCTTAATATGAGCAATTATATCTCACTTACTGGGTTTATAAATACAGACATATATATGTGAAGAAAAGTCCTTGTAAATATCATTGTATTATCTTGGAATTATTATTGGCCAGGTAGAAGGTTACAGTAGAACACAAAATCATCTTCTTGTCTGAATTACTGTCACCATGGAACAAATTGGAAAAAAAATTATTTTGTGTCAACCAGTCGCACCCCACTGCACACATGGATGTCTCCTAAAGCCATCAAGATAGTATCTGAGCATGTAATCATAGCTGGAACAGTAAGGAATCCTCTTTTTCTGCAACAACCAAACAGCACATTGAGCCCACAAAGACACGACCAACATTGTCACTCTCAGCCAAAGTTAGAAACAAGATTTCTGCCTTATGGCCTTTGAGATATCTTTTTTTTTTTTTTTTTTTTTTCTCCTCCTCCCTAAAAGAGGCAGGAAATTTTGGAGACAACCTTGGCATACTAAATAACTTGTATAGCTAAGGTTAAAACTGCAAGCTTTGCAAGTCACTAGAAATTCCAAAATAGAAACAGCGTAAGCTTAAATTATGTTTAAGTATTTCTAGGTCTATACAACTGTTCATCTTCTGGTGTTTTTTTTCTTTTTTTCCAAATCATCCTATGCTGAGGATTACGGATTTAATCATTCTTAATGTATTTACCATATTAAAAAGATTTAATTGTGTCAACCAAGTTATCTGACTATATATATTTTTTCAGAATTCACTGTATAATTTTATATAAACATACCGGCTATACAACTTGTGTTTCTAACAGTGAAGCTCTGTTTCAAGGAAAGCAAAGAAACTTTCTTTTAAAGGCCTTACCTTGTAAGATACTGAATGCTCCAACCACCGTAAAATCTGCAATGGGTGCTCAGCACCACACAGAAAGTGCACAGTTGTTGTTAGCATCCTGAGTGATATCAAAGGGAAAGAGCTCCCAGTGATTTTGCTGAGTTTCAAATCAAATCCAGACTCCTTGCAGGTGATCCAACGAGGTAATGTACTATTTGGGAACCACCAAAAGTATGAACCCTTACTGTAGCTGTAGTTTCTCAGATGGAGAAAGTAACCAAAGAGTGATCGATCCTCAGTTGTAAGGAATATCACTTTGGGTCAGTTTTGGAAGTTGCAAAGCTTTTAATTTTAATGTCAATTACCCATCAGGAATATAGTAGGAAAATGATGGGAATGTGCAAAATACTAATTTTCCATCACTTTTAATGCTCGGAGTTAAATACATGCTCCAGTGATCTCTGGAAAAGGGGTATCTTAAAACTAATCTGGACTGCTCAGAAATCCTTGATATTGTCTTCTTACCTGCACTGAATGCTGATCCTGTGACACAGCAAGAAACTGCTCTCCAAACTGATTGGGGGGTGGGGGTAGTGTTTGAGAAAGAAGTTTTACCCCTGAAATTTTCTAGGTCATATGGATTCTACTTGTCCTTGTCCTGAAGAGGTGCTGGGGTCCTGGCATGGTATTTGTTCATATGCAGCTTGTTAACAATTATTGTAGAAAGCTGTGTAAGGAAATGACAAGAAGTTTTGCCCAAATAATATTTATTTATTTACCCTTCCATCAGCAGCTTTCTGTTACCCTAAAGCACCAAGGCTACTATATATTTTGTGTTTGGAATTATTTTTTTTAATAGAAGACGATTGTCATTTTGGTCAATTTTGTTTAAAAAAAGCAAACATCTAGGAGATATAAATAGGCTTTTGGTTTCACCACATTTTCTTGCTTATGGATCTAACTTTAATGTAAAGTGCTGTGGTTTAGTTCTTCTGCTTTTAAAGGTAAACTGAACATATTCTACATTGCAAGAAGTCTATGGGTACTTACTTCTGACCATGGAATCCATTTGTTTTCTAAATGGTCATTTTCCAGAAAGCACATTAAAGTGCAATTTATCCAGTTTACAAAAACACTATATCATTTCTGTCTTTAGCATTATGTTCATGGATGGATGACTCTTCTCTGACAGAATGTAGCATTTACTGTACAGGAAACGGATTTTCTACACTGCCTGGCTACCAGTAACTAAGAAAGAAGATGAACTGTGCACGATTCTAATAGATCCCAGTCTATTAGTACACTGCAGTTTTATTTCAGAATAAACTGGCTGGCAGAAAAGAGCATTACTTTGTTGATTTGAGTGACCCCTTGCAGCCCAGAATCTGGGTCTTATCTATTCTGGGCATTTATGAAGCTGAATGAATTATTTGCCACTTCTATTTAAATATGATTCTTGCTAGACTGATTCAGGGCTAGATTTTCAAAACCCTATTGCTAGGAATGTTGCTTTTTAGTCAAAGGGAAAGGGGAAAGTAACTGCACTGGCTCAGGGACAAGATGGGAATCATAGAGTGGTTTGACTCTTTTGATGCACCAGATGTGTTTCTGGTAAGGAAATTACCGACTAACAAAAGCAGTTGCCTGCAGTGGTCCACTACAGCCTACCCCTTGTGTTGGAATTATTTTGTCATTAACATAGACAGAAACAAGTACGACTTAACACTTACACCAAGGCATAGACTAGATTCACATCACCCTTAATATGCTGAATGTACCATCATATAGACCAAAACTAGTCTTTGGTGCAATTCCTGACACAGCCAAGTGGCGATAATTTGTAGCCTCTGCCTACAAATTAACACCTCAACTACTTCTGAGACAAGTAGACCACAGCAGTGGAGACACTATGCATCCAAACTTTGCTGAGCTCCCAAGTCCATCTTTCTTGAGGGAACAGCTGCACAATTTTCCTACTCCATTTGTACTGGTAGATTGCTAGGATTTGATCAGTCTATCGCAGTCGTTAGTGACTTGTCTTGACTTTAATGGCTAGAAGTGTTTTTAATTCCAAACAAGGGAAAACTCAATTGTGTGGTTTGATATTTTTTTGCAATCTCTTCCAGCAAATATCAAGAAACAGAACATTGTATATCAAAGAGAGGAAGCCACAGGATTTTGCAAGTTCCCTAGTGGTGACTGTCCCCAGCTTTCATAGCAACTTATTTCTCAGATACCAGATACAGATACTTTGACATGTGCACTGGAAGGGCCTCTTCCCCACCCCAACACATGGAGAGAAAGGTACATTAGAAAGCTAGTGAAGTGAGCATAGCTTTCAGAAGGACTGTATCTGCATTGTGGCTTTGGTTTTGAACAAGGTTTTGTCTTTTTGTCGTACAACTCATTAATATCTCAACATATTTTTTGCCATAGTTACAAGGAATTGAACCAAGCTGGTTGGGCAAGATTGTGCAACAATCAACAAGCAACAATTTTGCTGTACAAACAGCAAAACTGAAGGTCATACAAAGCGGTGCTACCAAAAGCAATTCACTGAGCAGTAGAGAGTCAGTAGTAATTTAATTAGCTGCTTATAGTAGTCATAGCATGAAAAGCCAGCTGCGTAACTGCAGTCTTCACAATTTCCATTAGAAGCATAACACCAAAACACACCCAAATATATTCTTCAGGATTGTGAAGTCTAATGGCATTTATTTGCCCTTAGTAACATGAATAGTAAACTGCACAGAGGACAGGCTAATCAACACATACCTTTGTGATGTAGGGCTAACAAAAATAGAGATGTGGACTAATAATGTAGACTTTTTGCTGTAATGGAAATCACAAAATAACTTTGGACCTTCACCCCATGGAAGTGTTTTTGCAAGGTGTTTGAACATAGACATGTTCCCCATAGTGAGGCGGTGGGAAAGCATGTGATCATTGTAAGAGCTGAAGCAGGGCAGCAATATGTCTCTTGGCAGGAGCAGAAACGGAGGGATGGAGGGGATGCACACTGTGGCAGTGCCTCACAGCAATTCCTGGGGCAGCCCGAGGTTCCTTCCCATCCTTGCTTCTTAACAGTACAACCTTAAGACCCAAAGAGCATTGTTGTGGGGTATGCTGCTATTGTGGGATATATAACAATATCTTCAAGCAGAGAGGGAGTTTGGGGGTTTTGTCCCAAAATACCTACCAGATTGGTTTCTGCTTAGTGAAAACAGCAGTCTCATGTGAGCTCCGACCCAGACCGAAACTGGCCTTACATGGTTTGCTCTTCTCCTTTGGATGTTTCTCAGTGGTAAAAATAATATTGCCCCTCACAGCCCCAAAGACACCATTGCGTACTGGGGAGCTGGAACCATCACCACCAACCGTGAGTGATTCATGAGTGCACAGCTCATTTTTGGAACTAATTAATTATGTCATGGAAAGGAGATTTATTCTTCGCCCCCTTCCAGCCCCAACCTTCCCCAATCCTTGCTAATCTTGCTTTCTGGATAACAGGGAGAAAATGAGGAAGGTGTTTAGCAGTCTCAGTTGTCTCTGTGATTCAAATCACAGAATGAAGCCAGACAGCAAAACAAGTGCAGATCAGGCAAAGACTGACTGCTCCGCTTGTGCTTTCTCTGCAAGAATCAGTTTCAAATATTAGGTGGTGGGGTTTTTTTCTGCTGCAATTAACTAAGAAAAATATTTCAAAGCTGTATAATTAAAGGCCAGCGTTTTATTAGGGTTTAAAATAGTCTTTATGAAATCTACTCCTGCCACTGGTAATTACAATGTACATCTTAATATACCTCTGCTAGGCCTGAGCTGGAGATAACAGTCCTGTGTGTATTGCATTTGGCTTGTGCATAGAAGGTAAAATCCTTTATCTTATCTCAATCTCCACACAACAACCAGCCTCTCTTCCAATTCAGCCCTAATCTTCTTAGTAAATAATACTGATATTTTTCACCATAACAAAAATGGAGCTGCCAGATTCAGACTGATAACACCTCTCATTTACACACCATTCTCTGTCAAAATCTGCCTGATTTTTCTTAATCTCTTTAACTCATCAAAAAATACTTTTTTACATTCAGCCATGGTAAGTTCTTTGCTACCAAATAATATTATTATAAATAAATCCGTCGACTACAGCTGTCTCCTTGGATAGATATTGGAACTCCTCTATTTCCTGACTTGTTTCCTTGAATGATGACAAATTACTGTTGTCCAATTTAATTTTGCTGTAAAGTTTGGTATTCTAACAAAATGACCTAAAAGGAGTGTTTAACTGAGAGCATGCCCAAAAGGCATCTTTTTTTTTTTTTTTTTTTTTTTCCACAGGATGTCATCTCAGTTCACTTCTCTTGAGAATGCTGTCTTTGCACTCCCGTCCTTTCCTTTGCAATGGCTTATCTTGAAACAAGGGAAACGATAACCTAAGTCTTTGGATTTTTATAGCCTATTAATTATCTCTTTACGATTTCTCAAATTGCAAAAAAAATGCTGTTGTGGGAATGTCATGGAAGAAAAAATCTGGATGGCAGGATTTCTGCTTACAGTGATTGAATGGGAATAATACACTTAAATGTGACTAGTTTATTTCAGCGGCAGACTGCCCTCTGAGTAACACAGACATTTGGGGTACCTGTCCCAAAATGGCAAACCATCCATGTAAGTAAACAGTATGCTCAGTCATTTTACACCAAACCTGCCTTCATCCACTGCTATATGACAGACTGAGGGATATATCACACCAGCAATTTTTATTTTGAACTAACCATATCAGAGAAAACAATCTGAAAATTCATAGCAGAATATTGCCAGGTGTTACAGCTGGAAGCAATAGGTATTTGTCTTCTCTAGAGCCTGTGGACATGAAATGCTAATTCTTTCCCAGGTAGAATTCTGTGGGATATCTTTAAAAGCAAGGCAAAAGGGATTTTGTTCCACTAACTTTATGGAGGGTTTTTCAGGGTCATTTTCACACCCCTCTTTCTTGCTTGTTAAAGTTTGCAGACCTGTTTTTCTGAAGCAAGGCTACACGTGTTCATTGCAAAGTAATAAGATCACATTTTGAGGCTTAGAACCTTGCTGATGTGCTTCCAAAGTGCTCTTTGGAAGCACTCAGGCTCTTTTAATAGTGAATCACCTACAGCATCTTTATCCATGTCAGGATTATTGAAAAGATGAACCATAATATTTAGATGATGTGTCATCTTTGTGCCACTCTGGGAGATGCAGGAGCTTGTAATATCAGTGAGTATAAAACTGACATCTTGTAAGGCTGGTGGGGAATGAGACATGCGGTTAGCATGAGATGGGAGCATTGGTCTTGGCCAATAGGTGACCGCTCCAAAACAAGTCCATGACTGTTGTACACTGGCACTGTATTTAGCCCGCACATTAGGACTTTTCCTGCATCTAGTGCTACGTTGGCCTTCTTTCACTGCTCTGCACAAAGCATAGAGAGCAGAGCTGAGAAACAGGGCAAAATACATTGGGAACTAAAGGCAGGACATGATTGCTGGTGCTATTATTCCTACTACAGCTACAACTACCACTACAGTTACTGTTGTTTCTGCTACTCATTCAATCACAAAGGTGTGCTAGAGTGCCAGGGTTCCTTATTAGGAGGCACTATATGAAACTGGGACAAAGAGAAGATCCCTGCCTGATGGGCTAACATTTAAGTCCTGATGATAATATCCATCACACAGGAGATACAGAAGACCAGAGTCTTTCTATAGACTTGAAGAAGAAAGCAGCTGTCCTGAATATGAGTTAAGGTAAATATTTTTTTTTTTTCTAATGACAGCATCGGTATTTATGTGTATCCCTGACACTACACCTGTTGGTTTACTCTCTATTTTCCTTATCATTTTGGTTAGCCCTCCTCTGCACCTGGTCCAGTTTTAATTTATCTTGCCTGAGACTGGGCAACAGGACTGTACCTGCGCTTATGGTGAGGCCTCAGCAGAGACTTTCATAATGGAGTTAGTCCTCCTCTATTCACCTAAAATATGCCTCCTGATGCATCGCTCACGTGCCCTTTTTTACTGCAATATCTAACTGGTCATTCTCAGCTTTCCTGTGACTGACAACTAACCTGGGTGCCCCTCTAGCTCAGTCTGTTCTGACTGATTCCTAATTTTTGTTATTAGTTTCCAAATGCATTATCTTCATTTGGGGATAAGTGACTAGCTTAATTATCTTCAAAATACTGTTTCTCATCCCATTCCTATTACACCTGTCCTTACTGTCATCTAGCCTTTCTCTGCATATCCTTCTCTCCTGTGTATTGATAGTGCTAACCTACGTAGTATCACCACATTCCTAATATTTGTGTCATGGTCTTAATCAAAATAAGAAGAAGATCAGACCCAAGACTGATCCATAAAGAATTCCGCTGCTAACTGGTAACTCTTCAGATACTTTTCCTTTCAACACTATCTTTTGCTGTCGTTCCTTGAGACGATCTTTTACCTATCTTTCAATTCCTCTACTAATCCCTATCTTCTCCAGCTTAACAAATAATTTCCCATGTGGCACCATACCATATGCTTTACCGAAGTTTAGATAGATGAGATTGACTCCGTTTCCTTTGTCTAGAAAATCAGCTATCTTATCAAAGGAAGCTATTAAGTTAGTCTGCCTCGATCTCCCTTCTGTTACTGTGTTTCCCACTGCACTGTAGCCAGTATGTCATTCACCTCCGTGTCTTTATTTATCTGTTCTTTCAAAACCTGTTCTAAAACCCTACATACTTTAGAGGTTAGGTTAGTGAACCAACATTTGCCCAAATATTCTTCTTTTTCTCTCTCATTTGATACACTTTCTGTTCTCCAATCATATAGCACTATCTTTGCCTTTATTCATCTAGGTTTTGTTGCCCCTTTTGGCTTGAAAGAAAAACTTTCTCAATTTTTTAGCCCCTTTGAGTTCAAGAAATGTGAGGTGTAATTCTAGTTTAAGTCTCTGAGTTCATCATTCGTCATAGTCTTAGTAACCAGTTGTGTTAGTTCATTAACGCTTGTTCTCTAGTAATAAGTAAAATACTAGTTGCAACTTTTTCCAAATGTCTGTCATATAATTGAAACTGCTTAACTCATTACTCATTTTTTATCTTTCCTAACCAGATTTTCCATTGGCCTGTAACAGTTTTGATGATGGGTGCTGGACTCTTGCCTAGAGATGGAGAGGTATTTTTTTGTTTCATCCTTCATAAGTCAGAGCAAGTGGATCCGGATAATTTCAGTTGAGAAATACAAGAGCAGTGGGGGTCTGACTGTGAAGGAAAGGAAGCTTAGGATTGAGATGGGATGTATTGCTAAGAAAACTGAAGAAAAATTGAACATTTTCAAGTTGGTAGTTACTTCATGTAATTGTTTAAGATTTTATCCAAAGTAAGGCAGGAATGTAATTTGCTGAACATCTGCTCTGGTGGACATTCATCTTTACAACAGCCAAAAAGGAAGGTACTATGAAATAGATGACAGAAAATCAGGACTAACCCTGAGGTCTCAATCACCTTACCTCTTTTTCTGTCTTGAAAATTCTACATAAACTATCCTGGTTCAAATATATGTATGACTATGTGCTCTTATCTCACTCAGTATTCACACAGTTTCTTTCCACTCAAATGTTTGTGGAAGGTTAGCAAAAGGGGAGAATAGACATCACTCCTTGCATAAGCATACGCTTACAAATACTTCTTGTTTTAACTTTTTTTTTTCAGCTACTGTTTGCCTGCTTTTAGTGATTTTATACCCCTCAGTAAGCTGTTAATCAAAAACTATGAATCCCACTTCCCATCAGATGGTGAATGATGTTTAACTGGTATCCAGTTCGGGACACAGGCTGCCAAAGCAGAATGCCTGTAACACAGTGCACTCTATGCTTTTTTTAACTTCTCAGTAGCACCAAAAGTAACTGGCCGTATCTGACATATGCCTGTTTCAATTGTGTGTGTGGAAGTATTCTCCCCTGTACAGCTAGTGAGCTGATTTATGGAACAGTTTCAGCAATTTGAATTTAACCCTTAACTTAAAAAAAAAAAAAAAAAAAAATTAAAAGCTCATTCGCAGCACTGACAGAAATCTGGGTGTTGAAAAGTTTATTTCCGGACCAATATTTAAGGACCACATGTTGTTCCTGATTACACTGGCCCTGTCTTTTTACAGGGAGTTTCCCAGATGTCAAAGAAGACGTTTACAAGTGAACACGCAGCTTTTGCATACACTTTCTGAACTTTGAAGTTTCTGCTGCCTTCCCGCTGAGCAGAAAACATTCAAGTTCAAGTGGGATATGGAATTGTTATTTAGATCTTACAGTCAAATTAGACCCTAGAGACATGATTGTATAGCGTTATTGTCTCAGTCCCCGTGAAGTTAAGTGTTCTCATATCAAATATGATGTGTTTCAGCTTACCACCTACCGCACAAGTATTCATCTCGTTGTTAAAAGATATCAGGCAAAGTGGCGTTTTATTTATTTTTACATGTGTCAGTTATTTTTAGTGGTAATGCTAGTGTGACACTACTGCCTTTTCCTGTGAGTCACGGGAACATGAAGCTGCTACCTAAAGTTCTCAGCCACGTTAATGATAAGGCCTCCCAGGCTTTCCTTAAAGATCAGGATTGCATTTTTCATTGTGTCTTCCTTTTGAAGAAAGATGTTTTTGCCTCGAAACGCTGCTCTCAGGAGAAGTGGGCTTTCTGAATGCAAGCTTTGGTGGTGGCCCAAAGGTGCAAGCATTGATGAGAGAGCAGAGCCGCATTGCTGCAAGCTCAGCGGGCAGGGAGCACCAGTCCCATGCTGGGAGGGATGCTGCGGTCCACAGGGATCTGCGACAGAGGGACATCTACGAGCTGAGAGGGACGGGACTTGGTGTCACAAATCAGCCAGAAGGATTTTTAAGGAACTACCTCTTTGAGAAGTCGTGGTTCCGTGGAAACCAAATTGCACGGCAAACATTCAACTTGATTTCACCTGAATTTTCTTTTGAAAGAGAACCAAGGAGAAAATGTCAAAATAATCCATTTCAACATTGTTGGGGTTTCATTTTTCACTTGAAATGCTTTTTCACTTTTGTATTATATTTTCTCTAATACAATAGGTTATATATTACAGCACAAAATAAAACATTAACATCAAAATGGGATATTATGAATGACCTTGAGTGTTTTTAAAATAGTTCTTTGTGAGAAATTTTGAAATATCCATGTTTTATTCCTGGCACAGAATGAAATTCCTGTCACCAAAGCTCCATCTGCATAGTCTCAGAGTAAGTCTGCAGCTGATTTGGGAAGTAAAGGTTGAATTTGCCTACTTCTCTTGCTGGCTAGCTCAGAAACACTTGTGTTTCTGAAGATGGTTTCTTACATATTCTGTGATTTCTAAAACTTGATCTCTAGTCCTCTAGTCACTGGAAACCTTTTCCCTGGCTGGGGTTTGGGCTGTAGATACAAAACTTTTGTATACTTAAGTAGTGTTACTATCAGTATTTCAGTATTTGTCCCTTTCTTTAGTAGGATGATAGGTGATACATGAGGGACTCTGGAAGACATTTGTAGGCAGGCATTACTGGAAGGTGAGGTGAGATGAGGGCCCTTCTGATCTTAACATTAATTACAAATAAAATCCAGACTTCCTCGTTGCCCTGAGCTATTAAAGCAGTATACAGTTGTGACTGAAGAACTCCTTTTCCTAAACTTTTTTGTGCAGTGATTTAGCAAAGATGTATTTTGCATTAGTACTTTATTGTACACCTGTATAAATTATGCTGCTGGGTAGCCAATGTTTTTTAAAACAGCATAGCTGTCAATTGCTTGTGTAATGGCACATTTTGCGATACTATCAGATGACATATAACTTGTTAAATTACATTGAAAAAATATTGGAGAGAATTGCACTATAATTAAATGACAATAATAATGAGACTAATATTAGCTGCTGCCATCAATTATGTAATGCTGAGGGTTTATTATATATTTTTCCAAAAAGCCTTGCCTGTAGTTGAAAAGACATTTCATTCAAAACCCTGCTGGTGCTTTTAACATTTAAAAAGATGTTAACCTCTGAATTCACGTTCAGATGTTTATGCCATGCCCAGAGGAGAACTTCAGTGTGCAAAAAGTTTGCTAAAGCTCTGTGAGGTTCTTTTAAAGACTTTTTATTAATCACTTTAATGTTGTGCATTTTTTTCTGCTCTTTTTTTATATCTAGGTGATTAACAAGTTGCTTAAAAAATTCAGGCCTGATCAACTGATAGAATTGCATTCACTTCCATGTCAACGTTTTCTTTACTATTGAATATTGTTCAATGCTATTGTCTCTTAGTGAGGGTACATCTCTTCAGCGTGATCCAATTAATGCAGTTTTCAAACAGCAATGCTATTGCTAACATCTGCATATTCTTACATCTGAAATATCAACACCTATTTACTTTAACACTACAGCAAATATCTTCTGTTGCATTTTCAACAGATAGCCTGATTCTGCTTTCAGCTGCATCAGAGCGGAACCCCAAGGCATAGGGTCAGAACTGGACCTGTGGATGCACTGCACACATGGCCAGGAAGCCATACTTTGCAAATCTGTTCAAGTCCTTTGGAGGAGCCATTGAGTACGTGCACAGAGGAGATCTGCTGATAAATTTTGGATTTCCATTTTAAGGAGTCCCTCAACAGAGGTTCTTAAGGAATTAAGTTGACGTGAAATAAGAGGTAGGAAAAGAGTTTTATCTTCTTATGATTAAAGGGTGGGAAACAAAGTGTGGGAATGATTGGTAAATTTTCAAAATAGACTAATATTTCTACTGAAGTCTCACACGGACTTACTTGTAAGTTATTACATATTTGTAAATTACTTAGAAAAGGGGTGGATACTAACGTGGCAAAACACGTTGTTGGTTTGAGTTTTTCAGGAATGTAAAAACAAGCTGCACGTGAGGAGCTTCAGGTGGAGTTCATGATACCAAGTATCTGAGTGATAAAATGCTAAAGGAACATGGGTATTCAAAAATATAATGTGATGCATGTGGACTTCAAAACCAGTCCTAACTTCACATGTAACATGATAATCATTCAGCTGCTCAGCAAACATATGTGTACAAGCACCCTGAACACCGTGCACAGTTTTGGTCCCCCAGCTCACCCATCCCCAGTCTCAGGGAAGAACAAGACAAATAAAGAGGAGGAGAGGAGAGGAGAGGAGAGGGTGATTTAAGACTTGTGATGGAGCAACTAGGAATAAATTAGGATTTCTCAGCCTAGGAGGAGATAACTAAGGGGGTGTGATGGACATCTTTAAAATCACAGATGGTGTGGAGCATGTTCATGGCTTTCCATAGTGCAACAGCTAAGGGGAACACATGAAATAATCAAATGGGAGTACAAAGAAAGCAAAAGGATAGTCATTTTCCTCTCAGTTCATAAACTGCTCTTATTCATTGTTACAGCCTATTGTGGATGTTCACATGGATTCAAAGATATTTGGACAAGTTCATAGACAAACAGTCTGTGAAAAGCTATTAAAACACAGTGTCACCTCTGCCTCAGAAGTCACTGAGTTGCAAGTTGCTCCAAGGTGAGAAAGCACATCAGGAAAGCAATGCCATCAGCTTGCGCTGTCTGAACTGGGAGGCACCCAGGCAACTTCAGGGAAAGTGCCAAGTGAATCAGTCAGTTTGACCTCCATTAAACCTATTGATGAGCTTTGTACACATTCTACTTAGCGTCCTCTTTCCAGAACAGGTAGGAGAGAATAGGTCAGAAAATAGGCTCAGAAAATTAACACAGTGTCTGATCTTAAATATTTTCTGGTTTGAAGAAGGTGAAATTGTACTAACCACAAAAGCATCAATGGGCACAGCAGCTGCAGAGCTTCTCTGTTGTCCTTGTTCTGCACTGTCCCCATTGCACAACTTACCAAAACTGGTTCTATGTCAGTAGGAACAGCAGGACAGGAGGGTTGGATATATCCTAAGCCACGTTGTCTGAAATGTAAGAAGCCATAAAATTTCAACGTGAGACTAAAGACAGGAAAAACTAATTCTAAAACTTAAAAAAAAAAAAAAAAAGTTTGGTAGGTTAATTGGAAAAATAGGATAAAATATTATGAGCAAATTTCTTCCATAGTTGTGCTGTGCTTGAGCTTGTAGTACGATGATAGTTTGAGAGGAAAGAGTTAACTGACAGACTTGCAGAATACATTTTCAGAGGAATAAATGATAAGATAAAGGTTAGGTGCTCCTTCTTTAGAGCTGTGGAAGTGGCAATAAAATGGCAGATGAAACTCAGTGTTGATCAGTGTACAGTGATACACATGAGAAGAAACAGTCCTAACTTTATATATGCAATAAGGTAACCAGCACTGAACAGACAGCTATTAAAAGAGGGAAAATGCTCTTTCAAATGGTAATGCTTTTCTCAGATAAGAAATGTCCTCAGGTAACATTGTAAATGGAAATAAATTAAAACCTGACTATCCAAATGTTTTGCACTAGTAAAGAGAGAAAAAACAAATAATTGCATGTCAGGATGTTCACTCACTGGGTTACACAAGGAGCATGAGCTTAATTTGGACCCAGCCTGCTCACTGCTTGTTATCTCCATCAGACATTACAAATATGCAAAATACTCTAGTCGGTGTTGTTTTTGAAGGATGGTTAAAGCAGATGGATGAACTGGTTTAGGTGAAAATAGAAACTGGCTTCTAATCTGGTCGGGTTTTTTTTAAGTGCTCTCTCTCTGAACCTTTTTTTCTGAAGTTTAGTAAAACCTGAGATTCACATGCTTCTGCATTTCCTGTTTTTGACCAATAGAGGAAACAGAAACATTGAAATACTGTAAGATGTTATTTTTAAAATATTTCCACTCAGCCAACCAGGAAGTTCTGGAAATCTTGCAAGGAGTCTAATCCTGTAGACTATGTAATCCAAAAATGGTTGCACGAGTTTGTCCAGTCTTTCAGGTATTTATAGTCTTATCTGATGAGGATCGAAAATACACAGAGAGCACTCTATTAGTGTGAAAAATATTTTGCGTGTGCAATTGCAGTTGCCTCTGAAGAGCTTAATTCCCTGATGGGAAATATGCAGTAACCTGAGCTGCAGCTGAGTGCCAAACGCCAAGGGGCCATGGGAGGAGGTGGGGGCTGAGCTGCCACACAGAATAGGAAGGTTCGGTGGAAGGAATTGTAACTGCAGCTAATGGCACCCACTGCTTTCTGCAGGGTGGCAGGGAAAGTGGGATATAGGCATGGGATGGGTGGATGGATGTGTGATATGCGGAGCCTCAGTAAGAGGGTTGAGAAACAGGCAGGTAGGAACTAGAGAAACCAACAGCAGCAGTCCAGAGGCTGAGATGGAGTGGTGAGCAGTGCAACGCAGTATGTGCATGGAACAGCAAGTCCATACATGTTGTTTAGAAGAAAGCAGAAGACACAGGGGGCTGGGGAAGGTGCGGTATGGAGAAAAGAGGATTAGACCAAGAGTTTTTAACACCGATGGCAATGTTGCAACATTTTCAAGGAGCGTCTCTGTACAAAGATGTGCCATGAGGTGGGCAATTGTCAGGCAATGAGCCCACATTGCACGAATTGTCAAAAGTAAATGTTATTTACTTTGAAGTGTGATAGAGACAAACAATTCGGAATGGAGATGTACCATCCTATAGAAAGGAAGCAATGGACAAAAAAAAGCAAGAGCCAAGTTTATGTTCCCACTTTCCCTTCTTGCTTCTCAAGCATGTTCTGCTCCTCTCCTTGCTGGAACTGGCTCTTAAGAGTTATCCAAGGAGGGATAAACAGCTAAAAAAGAGATGCCAATGACAGAAAAGCCAGTGCATCACTCAGCAGATGTAGCTGGTATGTGAAGGCTTATATTAATTTACAGCATGGCACTTAACTGCCTGGATATTTTGTGATTTACACTTTAATTTAAACTTCATCGTATTTTGATTCCTGATGACATGAATGTTAGTGTAAAGCAATATAAGGAACCATTCAGATATGTTTAACATTTTAAAAGTGAGTTTGGTTCATGTGATCTATAAAGCAGGTGTTTTCCATATTGTGAAACATATGTTTTAGACAACTTTTTATGGGACTGTATATGGAAATCTTTCCTGAAATAGCATGAAGCTTGCTTTTTTGCTGTGACAATGGTAAAATGAGAAGCTCAAAACAGTCTAAAACCCAGAACATTTCATCTCGTTCACCAGATGAAATTTTAAAGCCATTTTAGCATGTTCTAGAGCGAAAATGTGCCTTCTGTCAACTCTAATTATCATGGATTTTGCAAGAAATGCATTTTAGGATGAATGTGTATGAGCACACTATACTGTCCCTCGTTCAGATATATAATCAATAGGAAAGAGAAAAAGGAGGAATTGTTTCTTTGTTAGACATGTTCAAATAACTATAAGAGAAAACGAAAATTCTGTTGTCTTCCTAAACCATGAGCAGCAATGCAGCTAGCAGCAGGAACTTATCAAACCCCTTACAAAAAGTGCCTTTCCCCTGCCATTGCTCTGGGAAGCACGTCCCTCCACAGCCCTGCCTAAAAGGCAGAGACCTTCCCCTCTTGAAACACTGGCTATCTGTGATCTTTTCTCTTTAGAGCCACTTACTTTATTTTCTGCTGCATCCAAACTGCCTTTCATTTCCAGGAAGTCTTTGCAGATATCTTGAGCCTGACAGATTATCACAAAGCTCATCATTATTAGTTCCTCATCAGATGATATCTTCTCTATACATAGATATCAGTCCTTAATCGTCTGTGTGTGTATTTTGCCATCAGCACAGCAGTACACTCTATGAATGGCACTGTAAAAACAAGTTATTTCTTAGCTGGGGTGTGACAGACTGTTTGAATCCTGGAGAATGATCTAGCAAGGATAAACTGTTAGATCTAGATATTGTCCTTCCCACTATCCACATCATTGCTTATACTAACTAGTTCCAAATTATTTAAATCTGTGGGACAACCACAAAATATGCCCCATGCCAAAACTGCAGGCTCGACACATCAAACAACAGTGCCTTCAGAGATGCCCATGTTAAACAGTATGGTCATGCCCAATGGAGACCTCTAAACACCATTGTGAATTAGGCACTGTGCAGTTGCTTTGAACGGTAAAGTGAGTTAAAATGTCTCTCCAGTGTTTGTTAAATTTTATGTCTATTCAAAAGATTTTCTACAGGTTTGTCGTTTTGTGGGGGTTTTTTATGAGCAGTGCTCTCTGCAAAGGAAGATTTTGAAAAATTCTGTAATTATGCTATTAATAATGAAATTAAGTACTACATACAAATGAGAGTAGTAACTAATCCCTGTAATAATAAAACTACAGATGTTTAATAAGTATAAACACAAACATTTTTAGTCTGTGCTTCTTGTTTGTTTAAAATAAAGATTTCAAACAAGGAAGTTATTTAAGGCAAAAATACTTGGGGAGAACTTTTGGAAGGGATGGCAAATGTAGGAAGATAATAAGGGCATGACAAATTATGAGTCATACTTAAGTTTTTATTACCTAATAATATGGTATTACAAAGTTCCTTCAAATTTACAACATGCTCTCTGAAGTTAGGGTCTACAGAGGCCCTGTCACAAGGAAGAGATATTTTGAGCAGGTGAAATGGAGACAGAGATATGATAAGGCAAAACAGAACTATTACCAGTAAGTATGAAAGCAATTAGCCATCTATCAGTATGTAAATAGAGTATTCCTATGTATCAAATAACCGTGCCACAAATCGTTATTTGCTTTTGTGCTTAAAGTAGAAGTGGGTAATGACTCTGAACAGCATTTCAGGCACCCACTGCATGCACAGAGGTAATGCTAAAAAGAGGGGAAGCAATGGCAGTGGGCAGTCAATAGGGTACAGTGTGGGCAATGTGAAGAAATTAGGACAGAGAATTAAGAAGGGATTGATCGGGCTCTGACAGCAAGGACTGGAACGACTGGAATTTGATGCGGAGGAGGAGGACTTTGGCGAAGAGATTTAAAACAAGGACTCCAACCCGTGAGAAGGATTTGCCCTGTGACGATTGTCTTGTGTGATGCAGAAGTAGTGATCTGAATATCAGGGGGACCAAAGAGGAGGCAGCTGCAGCGGGTGGCAAAGCAGGTGATGGTTCAGATTTTTTTATGTGAGGTTTTGTCAGAAATAGAGAGACTTTAGATATGGTCTGGAGACAGACATGGCAGAACTGTAACGCAGCTTGGATGTGTGATTGGAGAGGAAGTCAGACAATTGTCAAATTATAAGTCTCACTGTCAGTGAAAATGGTGGCACAGCTAATGTGGAACAGGTCAAAAATGTTTAAGCAAAGATGAGGGGCTTGGTTTTTATTGGAGACAGGCTAAGATACAGGACTGTGTGGATGGAGATAAGACAGGATGGCACCTAGCAGAGATAAATTTCTGAGCCATTGCCACTGAAGTGGGGTTTATTACACAGGCGGCTGCAGGAAAAAGATCATGCTAAAGAGAGACATAAGGAAAGAACTAATGAATGATAATGCTGTAAAAGCAAAGGGAGATGTGACTTTGTGGTGGGGAGAATGTTTAAAGCTCTCCAAGGATTCATGGAGGGCAGTAATGAGAAAAGCTCAGCAGAGAGTTTGTTGAAAACAGTTCTGTGAGATTAAACAGATAATAAACAGCTGAATATTGGCTCGCAGGGGATGACTTCAAGCAGAAGTTGAGGCAGTAGTTTAATGCTCTTTGATAAAGTTTTGTCAAGCAGTGGGAACGTGAATTTATAGCTGAAGACCATATTTAAGAGATGGGTCTATGGGCAAGAAGCATGCAGTGGAAAGTCAACAGCAAGCTGGGGGAAGGAAGGAGGCAGCAAGCATGGCTCAGAAGTGGTAGGAGACAACATAAGCAGAAGACATCCAGAGGTAGAAAAGAAGAAAGAAAGAAGAAAATGATAACTGCATTGTGAGGGATTAGCTAAGATTTTAGCTATCAGTTTCACTCTGTACCAGAGTAAAAACCTCTATGTGTGGAAATCCCTGGGACAGGGAAGACGTATCATCCTTTCCAAATCAGCAGAACTTTCCTGATTCAGAAGGTAACAGCAGTGTTTAACACAAGTGGATGTATTTCGCTGTTGTCTTCACTGTTCCCTCAAGTAAGGCTTCCTGACAGCATTTTCTCCAGAAATCAATGTGTTCCCATAAAAATTTTCATGAAAGAGTTTTTTCTAAAGGAAAGACAAAAAACCAGCCAGTGTTAGAAGTAGAAGAAACTTTCTCATTGGAAATGGACACACATGCTAACGGCAAAAGCTGGGGTGCTTCTAAAACCTCACATCTTCTAAAAATACATTGAGCTACAAGGCAGAAAATCTGGAATCCACGGATTTTTCGTCCTCGGTTCTCACGTTCAGAAAGGAAACACTATTTTTCTGGCTGTTAGATGCAACTAAGAAGCGCCACATTTTTAATGCCCCTGCCTGCTACCCAAGGCATTAAGAGTAAGTAGAGAAGAATAGCATACCCGAATGAAATTGCAGGAAGGACTAACGGCAAAATGAGATGAGATGATCAGTGAATGCAAATGAACCCTCTCACTTGAGGAGGTGATAGAATGACTTCTCTGAATAGTACAAAAATTTCACATAAGTTTTTAGGCCAATAGATAAGAGCACGTTGTTAATTTTAAAAGACAAATTACTTGAATAATTACCCTCCTCTTTAAACATTTTCTTAATTATTCTCAGGCATATCTTCAGTTTTAAAGCAGAAAGTGAAGGGTAAGACTGACAAGCTAGAACATTTTAAAACTTTGCAGGTATCCAAATCAGAGTTGCTGATAATTGGACTTAATCTGCAGGACTGGTATCTAGGAAAACTCCCATTAACTTTCCAGATAGAAAAATAAAGACTAAAGAATCTGGCTTTACGTATTAATTATTCAAAGCTTACAGTTTTGCACTGAAGAATCAGCTGGTTGAGAGTGTGCATGTATGTATAAATATACAGAAAGACAGACAGAATTAAAACGCTTTTTTTTACTATCCTAACTGCAGCCATTTCTGTCACTGATTGCTGGTAGGTTTCCTTTTTGTTGTAATCACTGATACCAGTTGTTCGCTGTCTTTGACAGTGGTTTGAAATGTACCAATGTGGCATATATACTGGGGATGGGTGGCATTGAGCAGAATAGCTTTGCCATGCAATGATACGCTTGAGCTTTGACAGAATACTAGCCCGGTGTCAATCATTCTGTCTTTGCCAATCAAATGCACATCCTTCTGGACGCGCCTGCAGTTGACACTGGCACCCCAAATACAGTGAAAGGTTAATGCAATGACATTTCATAGATGACACATTGTCAAGGGCCCAGCAAAAATAGCAGAACTAGACCATGTTTAGGAAAAACTAGTGTGTTTTACAGACACACACATGATGACAACATTCCCGGAGGGGACGGATTTGGTGCAAACACCCTTGAAAGACCTTGTTCAAGAATTTCAGGAGTCAGGAATGGATAACAGTGTAATAAGATCTGGCCAGGACCCTGAGGTTCTTTCTTTTCCCATCTGTAAAAAAACAAACATCCTTTTGCCAGAGTTCTGGTTAACCTTTGCCAGAGAAAAAGCAGGAGCTAGAATGACAAAGCCTTTGGAGTCTGTAAAGCCCTCTATTTAATTACAGGGATTTGCAGGGCAGCTTATGACTATAAAATGTGTAATAACTTATTTTTCTTCTTAGGTAAAGAGGTGTGGCACTGCCACCCATTTTCCAATGGGATGACTGATGATTAAAATAATTCAGGTAAGGGGAAAGCTGCATATTTAGAAAGTCATATTCCAGCATGCGTTCCTGGCACAAACAGATGCTATATACATATTTTAGAATTCCATTTCAGTTACTCCCTCCCTATCTCCATAAACTTCCCATTTGTTTCCATTCTTCCTCCAGCTTGCTTGTTTTTCACCTGTCTTATGTAGAAGGCCCCCTCTCCTGGCACCTTCTTCTAATCTCACCTCAGGGAAATATAATGCAAACATTCATATTTGACTCATTACTACAAAGAGTAAGTGTGTTAGAAATGAGGTCAAATTATTTTCTTTGTCCCTGACTGTCAACAAAAGACCAGTTGGAGCAGGGACTTTTTTTTATCATGATACTTCCCATTGACTGCAATTAAGCTCTGCTGACTTATTTCAGGTACAGATCAAAATTGGTATGTCCTATTTATGTATTTGTTATTTATACGTTTATATGTTTGTTTGTTTGTTTATTTAGTGGAACTTGAATGCTGTCTGAAGAGATAGTAAAGTGCATAAATAATCACTGGGCCTAATGGTAGAAGAGGAAGCTATGTCAGAATAATCTGGGGGGTGAATTAGAAAACAAAATGTTCAATGGTAAAGACAAATAAATTTAAAAATAAAGCAAGGCCAGAAGTGCTGCAAGGCAATTGCCTGTTCCCTTGAGACAATGGCAAGGACTCGACGACTAACCTATCTGGGTCTGAGCTTCTTTCCATTGACATCAGTAGTAAAATTTTCATTGACCTCAATAAGAGTAAGACTGGGGTCTATATAAGCTCTTAATGTTGTCTCCTGCAAAGCTAAGTGCCACAGACTGGCCTTGCATTATGCACTGATCATCAGCCAGTTCTTTATCCTATATGCGTACTTTTAAAAATGAAAATATTAAGAAATATAATTTCCATTTTAGCGAGTGGTTTTGCTTTAAGAACTAGAGATAAACCCAAGCCAGATGTTCAGATACAAAAATTGCCCTTGAAATCTTAGAGCAAGAAATCAGAGGGTAATAGCTTGTCCTGACACATTTCAACATGCTCCATTGTCAAAGGACAGAAATAGTCATCGCTGGGACAGAATCCTTTCCTCTGGTCTTGGATAGTTCTCACTATAAGAGGTGCTTTGCCCTTTGGGGGTGCCTGTCCCACTTGCTTGACTATGGAGGCAGCCTGGGCAATGCACAGGCTCAACATCAAATGTTTAGGCACTAACATTTAGGTGAACTGAACCTTATCCTGAACTATCCACTACTACGAACTTTCATCTCCCATATTCACCACCTTCCATGTCTTAATCATTGTCCTATAATGCCATTTTTGCTTTGTCATAAACAATCTCTCTCTCTTCCCACACTCTTGCCTTCTCCCTCTGTGGGACAATTTCAGCAAGAGAGACCTCCGTCATTTACCAGCCAATCATCTGTTGGTTTAATTACTTCATTAGATATGAAAACCTGAGAGTTATGCCCACACAGCACATATCTATAGCTGGGTGATGCATATTCTTCCCAGAGGGTTATTTTAGAGTGGGGGCTGATTTTGAGACGCATGTGGGATACTGTCCCTTGACAACTGTAGATGGCCTAAGCATGCTTACAGTCCTACTGGCAAAACTCTTATTTCTCAATCTTGTTCTAGGGCCTGTGGGACTGCAAGGCATTGGCAGTCAGCAGTCTTGTGCACGGCCATTTCTTTGGCAGAAATATTGGCGCGTTGGTGAGTAGGAACTGTAGAGGTAGGTTGCAGCTGAGTAGCACTTCCGAGGACAATATTAGCACATAAATATCCAACATCTAAAAAGGTAGGTGTCTATACCCAGAAAAAAGCAGGGTGTTTCAGCTAATATCCACCCAGCTGTCAGATCCAAGCATAAGAGATCTAGCAGTATTCTAATATAGAATTTTCTAGGTTAGAAGAGACTTTTAACATCATCCTGTCCAATCATTGACCTAACACTGCCAAAACCATCACTAAACCATGTTCCTAAGCACATCTACCCATCTTTTAAATCCCTCCTGGGATGGTGACTCAACCACTTCCCTGGGCAGCCTGTTCCAATGCTCTATAACCCTTTCTATGAAGAAATTTTTCCTAATATCCATTCTAATATCCATCCATATCCCTGCCAGGGGAGGTTTCTTGGACCTATTTAGCTTGAAGAATTTGGAAACGATGCTCTAGTCTAAAGCATAAATTGATTACTCTCTTCTCATGCTTGCTTATAGAGAGATCTACACAATTAAATTACCATTCCATAGGGGAAGACTTTCAGAAGGCAACTCATAATCTTTATAGTCAATTAGATAAAGATTTACATAGTTTCAGATTGAAGGCTGTATGCTAGCAGTAGATGTCTTCTCTCTGAGTCACTGAATGTTTCTATAAGTCAGCTTGAGGCAACTGAGGTGTTAAACCATTTCTTCTTTTATGTCTTTGTCTACTCTGAAATAGTCATGAGAGTTTTGTAAGGAAGAGAGTGTCTAGCGTTGTGCTTGTTGTGCACAAAAAGATCTACAACTTACCTTTTATTTCTTGGAGGGAAATTCTTCTGGCTGCTCGACGGCTCTTCAAGGCAGGCACAGAACATGAGTCCTGAACTTCATGGGCTTAGCTTGCTGAACATATAGGTCACAGATGCTCTTGCTTTAGTATTTCATTGTCATGAGAAAAGTGGCAGAGTTAAAGGTCTAAGCCATTTTCTCTGTTCAAAGTGTTCCTACTGGTACTTCCTGTTTGTGTCTTACTAAGATTAGACAAGAAATGCATTTAAATTTGGAAGCAAGAATGCAGGGAACATATCCTCAGACATCACAAACTGGTTCTGGAAGAGCAAAAAGCCCTGGTAGGACTATTCAACCAAGTAGTGATTGTTTGTGAAAGGTGAAATCGGCAAAATAAAGAAGACAAGGTGTAAAAAGAAATTTATTGCTGCTCTACTCAGTAATGGAAAGAGCAAAGGTTATCATGTAATTTATAGCTGTATGTTTCTTTTAACAGGGCTCCTGCAGCTGGATGCAGTCTTCTGTATCTGTGTTTGGATGTGCTTACAAGGTCTACATGTCTTCTGGACCTGCAGCGCAAGCACAAAAATCACCTCTGTATGAAGGAATACTGAGTGCTTGTGCCACGTATAATTATTTTTCCTGTATCAGTACCAATATATTTTTAAGTATTAACTGTAAAAACTGTTGTTGAAGGAATATAAACCTTATGTGTCAGGACTTGGAACTGCATACGCTTCTCTTTAAGGGTTGTGAAGCAGTTGTGTATGCTGCCTGAGAAGACTCTTTGGAGCTTACCAGGCCCTGAAATACTTGGAAGAATAACTTGGCAATGGCTGAAAAAATGGGTACTTGTGCATGTTCAGTCTTCCAGATGGCAGTCAATAGACAGACCCTTTAGTGTGCCTTGTTTATGCAGTGTTTTGGTCCACAGCATATAAGGAATCTTTTCAGCTTAGCAATGAATTTTAACTTTAAGCCCCACTGCAAGGAAGAGAATGCAACTGCTTTTATTAATACAAATTGTGCAGTTGGACAAATGTAATGGCATAAAAATAGCATGCTGCTAACTTGCTTTTGAAAAGAGACTTGAAAGAGTCTGTATACAGTGTGAATATTACATTGTACAAGCTTTTCCTTTGAAGAGATGAAAAAATATTGTTATGCTTAGTATTTTCATCTATTTTCATTCCAAATATAGTCTTTGTTAAATACATGGGATTGCAAACTTTTTACACAAGGAGTTTCTTTTAAAATTGCTTAGGCACATAAAAGGTTGCCCTATTCTACAGACTAGTAGTCAGTTAACTCAGAACATGCCTTTGCATTAGTATTAATGAATATTATTTTTCCACAACTTGCATAACGATTATTTTCCTTGTATACAAAGAAAATGTATGCATATCAGAGACACTAACTTAGAGGGATGTAGCATGCAAAACACATTACAAGGTCAAATCCAGCCCAAACTTCATTTTTCCTTTTCATTAATATTTTTAGAAGGAGTCTTCAAACTTGTAGGTGGTGACTCAATGGGATTTGATATGAAGATGTGACACCTCATCTTAAATTCCTTAACCACATTTCTTAAGTTGACAGGAATGTCAGGAAGTGTGCCTGATAAGGCTTGCTGTCCTCTCCGAGCTGACTAATCATACATGAAGTCTTGGCAAGAGATAACCAGGTTACAGTAGAGCCAAAATGACATCACATCAACTCAATTTCATATCCTGTAGACACCAGTGCCTATCACCACTCCAGGTTGCTAACATCCTTGACACACAAATGGTATTTTCAGTCTCTGATGTCCCCCTTTTACCCTGTGTCTGTCACTCTGGGGTAAATCAGGAACAAATTTGTCACTAAATGTAAAGAACCATTAACTCACGGGCACTTTGTCATCTGAAGCATAATTTTCTGTGCACGGCTCGCCAATCCCTGAACTCTAGCTATTTGCATAACAGTTTGCTATACGAATTTATGACGGAGGATAGTGCTGAACTTGTTAAAATTCCATGTGAATCACAGCACAGAAAATGGACTGGTGCTTTAAATCTTGGAGAGTTGTTCACATCAATAATGAATTTCAAATAATTTATTCACTTCAAGTGTAAGTGGTTGGCATACAGTCCTTACAGCTGGTTTGTTGAGATAATTGATTTCCATATAGTTTAAAGATGGGGAAAAGAAACATATGACAACTACAGCGGGTTTCGAGGCAATTGTGAATGCCATATCAGTTTAATTATAGCTCCATCTTTAGCTGACATGGGTTCTGTCCTATTGGAATTAAAATATCCCAGCAACTTGAAATGTAACAGTGATGAATTTTTTATGTTCTTCTACCTACCTTGTATGCTAGCTTAGGGCACTGTTACAAGTACACTTCTAGCTTTTTTCAGTGGATAGTTAACATGACATGCAAGACTGGTCTGCATGACACAGATAACTCCAGGGAATAGCAACAAAGTAAATGAGATGCATTAGTATCTGGATGTGAACTGGGGGTTACAAGTTCTCAGAACTTCTTGTTTAATTTATAGAATTGGGTTTTTTTCCCCTGCGCATAAGATTTCAAAATGGTAATCATATTCAGGAAATGAGATGTTCCCACTTCAGGTACTAATATCAATATGTAAAAGATAATCATTAACCAGATGTACTACTCAGCAGTGCTTATTATATGTAAACAAGCTAAGTGAGGTGATAAAAGAAGCTTTTACTAAAAATTTAGTTATATTGACCACGGAGACACTGGGAAAACTGGGAGGTTGGTTGTTTTGGTTTTGTTTTTTTTATTGACCACTGTATGCACAAGGCAAGGGATTAGTGAAACAAACAGCATAATAAAAATTTGTGTTGCAGCTGACACCATAGTGTATGAAACACCCTCATTGTATGAGGTCCAAGCTGGCTGTTCCTGCATGTGACCATTTAAAAGAAGATGGACCGCACCTCCACATTTTCACACATAGGACATACAGAATGAGCAGAGAACCAAGACTACTAGAAACCGCAAACTTCAGTCCATTTTTTTCTTTCCACTAAAAATTGCATCAGATAAATTGTAAATATAAGTGGTTTATTTCATTCTTATTCCATTCTTACTCCATTTCTAAGTTTCATAGTGTAGAAAAAGAAGTAACAGAGGGGCTGTCTAGTAAACTTTCATGCAGTCAGGGGCCTGATTCCCTACAGTCTTGTTTCTGCTTCACTTCATGTAATTTCCCTGATTCCAATCAGGGTCCTACACTTAAGTTCCAGTATTCAATTAAAGAAATTCCTGTGGAATGAGGCCATGGTTTTGTCTCAGATTAAAAGGAAATTTCTGAGTATACCTCAAGTATCCTTCCAGCATCTGAATAGACTGGAATAAATGAGAATAGACCCTTCCCTGAAATAAACTTTAAACTGTAATGATGAAATAAGGGATTCAGTCGTCTAGCTTGACAAAGACAGCACAGCATTTCTTGCCATTAACTTATTTTTTTATAGATATATACAGTTTTCTTTTGTTATTGCTCAAGAGCAGAAGGTTCCCCAACATTGTGACTCCTAGCTTCCAAGATTTCTTAGGGATTAACTGTTGATGATCTGCCAACTTGGGATAAACATACTGGGTAAAAAATATTCAGTAGACTCCACAATGGCCAACATTTCACAAGAGAGAGGCTAAGAAAGGACAGGGTAGGGGCTTGATCGTAGCAGTGGGTATAGCTGGTTGGAGCCGATGGTACCAGTAACAAGACCACACAAAAAAAGAGGATCTTAAATTCCTAAGAGTCATTTTAGCCATAATAGGTCATGATCATGCTTTGTGCAAGTTTATTTGGGGAAAACACTGAGTTAAACATTCCTTAAAAGGCATCAAAGACTAAGGCTTCTGGTATTGACTTCCAGCTCCAATTCCACAACACAAGATTTCACTTAAAATGAAGCACAACAGTAAGGTGCTGGAAAGGATTAGTTGCAGGCCCCTGACAGTGACCACAGAAATATTTTGGGATGCATAATTGCATCACGACTTTGCTTCCTGTTTGTGGCTCCAATATGTAGCTTTGATTCTGAGCTCGTGTGTGCCTCATGAACACATGCTCATAATTTGGTGTTGAAGCTCAGACATAATCTTGTATCAAGAATTCCCTGTTTGGAGTTACACCAAAATTGTCCTAGCTGCCTTAATTTAAAGACAGCACCAAGAGGTACTGGAATGATTACCAAGAGCTCTGGAGAATTAAAAAGCCTTATTGTCACACAGATACGTTGACACTAGAAAGAGTTGAGATGAGTAAAGAACCTAAAATGGGGGCTTTATGCAGAAGGAACGCTCTCTAGTGTCTGTTTCTAAAATGCAAAGGAAAATTCAGATTGCACAAGAAATGACGGTCGTTGACTTTGTTTGCAAGTGGACCCTGAAATATAACAAGGAGTGGAAGTCAGCTGGAAAATGTAGTAGAGAAATCACCATGCAAAGTACCACCTAGACTTCCTACACAAGAACAAAGTTGCAAAAATACTCTTTCACTGTTAAATATAGGCTCAGGTCTTGTTGATCTGTCTGAGATGGCTTGTTATGGGCAAGCAGGAATTCTGCCAATGGAGACAAGGTAGCCAAGTGTGAAATCTGCTATAAATAAACGAATTGGTCTGCAAAAGGACTGTGCCATGAGATTTAACCTTCTGTAACTCTGAATCCAATCGAGTGAGTGGGGCAAGCTAATAACTAGATGCTAACAATCTTTTTGTGTGTCACACTTTTATTACACGTTCCAGGTTGCATCATTGTCTCCCAAACTGGTAAGTTAACTTGGATACTAAATAGATACTTGTGGAGTGATACTTTTGTTTTTACTCATTGACAGTAATTTGTAACACCCGGCTTCCTCCTCTTGGCCAGCATGGGGAGAGAAGGGGAGAGCTGGAGGACAGAATCTCACAATCTCCAGTGACAGATGCTTACAAAATTATCTTTGACTTCAGAGGGGATGTGATCTGTCCAAGCATCTGGTATCTTTGGTAGCTTTTGGGACCAATGTTTGTTAGATCTCAGCGTGTCTGTTTACTTTTCATCCTCAGCCACTGAACAGCCATACTCAGTTTTGAAAGAAAAGATTAAAAATCCCAGAGCTATATAAGATGTTTTCAAATGTCTTAAAACAATATTTCCTGTGTGCCATTTTTGTGTAAATGTTGCTCCTATATCTAAAAAGAAATAGACTATTAACTGTGTATTTTAAAGCCTTTACAACATACAAGGAATTGAACATCAATTTTCCACTGCTACTAAGATGTGACAAAAAGTGAGTCATCGACAGGATTTTGTCCCACTCAGAGTTAGAGGAAAAACTTTCATTGACTGGTGTGATTCAGAGTCCAGTCTTCCAGCTCTTATTTGTGGTGATGAAAAGCATTTCCGGACATCCCAGACCTGCAACTACATGGCAGAACATGTCTTTTCAGCTCTTAGAATGTACTATATGTTGTGGCAAGTTGTTAATCATGCAGCAGGGTTAATCTATAGGGAAGTCATTGGATAACTATATCCCTAATTATGAAAACTGTATTCGGTAAAGAAAACAATTTGGCACATTTGTTGCTTTCGTTGCTGAAGGCTACCCTAGTGCTGTATGCCTCGAGAAGAGCTGCAATAGCAGCAGAGCTGCTGGCAACAAGAGTGGCAAAGTTTGTAGGGCTGGGTTGAAAAGCATGGATGTTGTCAAGAGAATGACCTTTTGGGCACTGGAACATCACCCCCCATTGCCCTTAGTTTTGGCTGAGGCTTTTTTTAACCTCTGTGTTCAACCTGTGCACTTGGTTCAGACCCATTGGCCTAACCAGGTGACACCTTGCTGCCTACTGTCTTTCATCCAAGTGTTTCTGTACACAAATGGATGTCATTTAGTGGCCCAAAATCTTACTATTTCCTTTCTGTTTTGGGCTAAAAAGTGGTGTTTAACTTTTCTAACTTGCTGAGAGGTTAGGCATGTTTGAATTGATGTGTCGCACAAAGAACGTTGAGACAAATTCACACAAATGAAAATTTATTAGCAGGCACCATAGCTGATGGCACATATCAACAATGATAGAGAGAAAAAAAGGGGGGGCGGGAAAGGGAAAACTCTCCCCAGTGGCAAGCTGGGAGGAGAAGCTGTGGTAGGCGTCCTGAGACGAGCATCTTCAGGCATCCAGGGCACCAGGTGGTT
>NW_009647437.1:1931882-1955960 GCF_000708025.1 Charadrius vociferus
TCCCTACAGCAACTACATAGTTTTGATCAGGACTCACCCAAACTCCCTACTGATTGTTCCCATTTCCAGTGCAAGCTTTGAGCAGGGGCAGGTGCTGCATGGCTGGTTGGTTGGTGAGCTCTGTGCGGGCATATTGTTGAGACCCTTGACGTAAACCAAAAGCTACAACCAAAGGGTAGGAAACAGAGGGGGAAAGGAGAGGGTGATTCTTACTCTGGTGGCAGTCTCTTCCCCTGGAATGTACCACGCCAACGCTATCGGGGTCTGCAGGCAGTGGGCCACCTACCTCTAGGAAGGCCCTGTGGTCTCTGGGAGCCCTCGTGCCTGGTGCCAGTCCACAGTGTCAAGATCGTCATTCGTCCCTTTCAGTGCCATGCAGCATAACATAAGGAATCCTCTGTGTGTCCCTTCATGATAAAAAAAACACCCGACCTTCTAATCATACCGTGAGCAGGACTCAGCAGTCGCTGGCCACAGGGAGGACAATCTGCTGTAGGGAGTTTTGTTCACCAAAAAGAAGGTGGCATTTGGAGGCAGGCAGAAACCATTGCTTGTGACCATTTGCATGGCTGCATGTTCTTATCAAAAATGAAAGTAAATTTATCAGCAAATGCACTCCTGAAGTTGTCAATTGGCTGGTGTCAAATACATTAATAAATCCTACACATTATATAATGGGATGTCGCCTTATGTAATTGGATGTTACCTAATGTTTAAAATTACAGTACAAAAATTGAAAGCTATGTCTCACTTTAAACCTTTGCCTTGCTTTGCCCAGATTGTGTGCAAGAATTCCAAAAAGCTTCTTCTCCCCACCAAGGTGTAAAACACTGCGTGGAGAGTCTCCCCTGCAGAGCAGAGGACACAGTGATACTACTTCTGTGCTAAACTATTTGTGTTTGATTCGTACTGCCCACATACTGATATTTGTGGGGATGTAAAGAGCCTCAAAACATAAAAGGATAGCACCATATTTAAATATAAAATAGAGAGCCAACCTGAGTGGTTTATATTACAGAAATTCCTGGAAAGAAAATGAAGACTTATGAAATAAGTGCATTTCACTTATTCAGATACCCACACATTTAATTTGATACACAATAAAAAATTGAATTCCCATGAGCAAAAAAAATAAATTAACATAGACCTTTTCACTTTTGCTCTTGAACCTCCTTTACTTTCAGTATTGTATGTTAGTAGTCATACACGATCTTCTGTCTGGACTATGCTGCTGCTTTATGCCAGCTGCAGAAGAGGATTGATGCAATCTGCATGGCAGCGTACACATGCAAGATGCAACCTGCTTGCCCCTGGTGACTGTGACTACCAAGTCTCTGATAGAGGGCTTGATCCACTTTGTGATCTTTTTCCAAAACACTTCTTACTAACTTTAAAATTTTTGGTTGTTTAAATTTGTCTGCTGTCTTCTATCTAAACAAACAAAAAAAAGAAAGAAAAAACATGAAGTGCTGTGTTTGGTATCTATGCATGAGCAGGAAGCCATGATTTATTTGCTCTCTTGTTTGCATAGCTCTAACTATGGTTATTTATCTAGATTATTTATCATTCATAGACCTCTGTAAACACTGGCCATACACACCATCAGTATGTTTGCAGTTCTGCATCTGCAGTGGTGGATTCTGAGCAGCCTTTCAGAAACATTTCATAGTCGCTTCATTCTAGAAACAGCATCTTGCTGATTAAAGAATAAATTTGAGATCTCGACCCCATATTCAGTCAGTCCTTTATATCACCTGACTTCAGAGTAATAATTAGGAACTTTAATCTCCACATAGGCTTACAGGTTGCAACATGAGTTTTATGAAGAACTATTTTTAACTGAACCTGTACACCCATACTAAGTGTACAAACACAAGATACATATATACAGAAATAAAATAACTGCTTCTTTATGTCATCTTTTTACTTGGTTTGATCATAAAATATCAAGATCTTGCTGTAGTTTTCAATCAATATGAAATGCATTTTGTTTATAAAATTCTACTTTGTTGCATTGGTTTATAATGAATAAACAGCAGCAGCTAAGTACAGAAAGATTAATTTTCACTTTTATCATTCACTTGCAAGAAGTTATTCTCCAATTACTTATTACCTGTGGAATAATACTGGAATTAAAATGAGAAACCCAGCCAATATTGCATACATCAAAAATGATGAAAATCTTCACTTACTGAGAACTGTGAAATGTTTATTGGTTTTTAGACATAGAGTCCTCCAGGGAGTGCTACAAATCCACACAAACTCACTGCATCTTCAATGTTGCATTTGGAGCGCTGATTTAGACGAAACATGTGTAAAAACTCCTGTAGGCAGACAGCTCTCTAGTGACTATACATCTGCAAGGGCTCAAGAACATAAATTACTCCAGCATGAGTCTGGAATAAATTATGTTCACTTCACAACCTCTAGATCTGCTTGATGCACACAGTAGTGAAGGAAAAATTGTTGTGTTTTAGAGTTAGGGAACAAGACTTTATTTAAACATCCTGTACATGTGTGTGTCATTTTATACTGCGTTTTTTTCTAAGTAGCATAACATTAATGAAAACAACACAGGAAAAAGGACTTTTGAAAATAGGACATGAAATGATGTGAGACTGGCCTGGTACAGCAGGTTCCCCGAGCTACATCAGAGCCGAAGGTAAAGCAGCTGCCTTCTCCGCAGGAAAAAAAGGAATGAAGCTTTTTTCCTTACAGCACCCTACTTAGCTCAGATCCCTTAAAGCTACTCTGTATCCCCTGCAGAGATAAAATCACTGTACTTTCTCTTCTAGTTTATATCTCATAGACTCTCAAAAAGACTATTCAGATTAGATTTAAAAAAAAAAATCCCAATATTCTGTCTCCAGAAAACCAGAGCAACTGTACTGTGGTTGATCACTTGCTACTATTATACACGCAGATATTGCATCTGAACGCTGCATTCAATAGCTGTGGCAGAGCTTGCCTTCCGTGAATTTACTGTGTCTTTTCTGACTTTACTTATCTTTAAGACTTTGCAACCTCTTGTGGCAATGAGTCTCACACTTCAGCTACTCAGTCTGTGAAAAAATACTCTCTTGCATTTGCTTTGTTCCCCGGTAATTTCTCGTGTACCACTTGTTCCCGTGTTGTGATAAATAGTTCATAATCTTTCATATTTACTTTCTCGATGTCTCCTGAAGAAATAACACCCTATGTTAGCCCTCGGTCATTTCTTGTCCACACAGAAGTCTTATTCTATTCAACCAGTCCTCATTCAGAAGCTATTCATCGCAGCTCACCATTCTTTCTGTCTTTTGGTGTATTTTTCTAGGTTTACCTATACAGTTTTTGAGATGACGTTACTGTACACCACAGGCTATATATATATCAGCAGAATAGTTTCTGATTTGTTCTCTAGTGTTTTCCTAACAATTCTTAATTGTTTGTGCTGCTGCTGAGCACTGGCCTGACATCTTTATCAGTCTCTCCAAGGTGTGTTCCCTGAGATGAAATAGCTAATTTAGTGCTCATCGCCATGTAGATGTATTTGTTTTCCCTACCTGCATTGTCATTATTGAACTAGAATTTATTGACTTCTATTTTATTACCCAGACACTCAGTATCAGAAGGGTTTTTTTTAATTCTTCACATAAGTTTTAGTTTTTCTATCTTGACTAATTCTGTGTTAATATAGATCTCATGCCAGATTCCGGTCATTCCGCAGCAGTAACCTCCTTTCCTTGAAAAAACTGACCATTTATTCTTTCTTCCTTATTTGTTTCCCTCCTGCTTTTCCCAATGGTGAGGGCACCGTGTTTATCTACGAAATCAAGCCTGATCTGTACTGTCATATTGCAGCTACAAACACTGGTTTAGGCAATGAAATATGCAATTAGTCTTCCTTGAAATTTGTCTTTTCTTCTTCTTTACACACTATTTCTGTACATAGTTCTCATGTCCTTTTTGCTTCCGTTTTCTGTCTCTCTGTCACTTTCCCTCCCTGTGTCATTGTGTTCACTTTCTCGTCCATCCACTTTCCCATCCAACATCTTCTTCTCCTGTTCAGCTTTCCCTCAGGGTCTCAACCCTTTCCTCACTTCTCACACCTCTTTACACAGGTTTACCAGAGCTAGAGTAACTGCATACGTGTATCACTTCTCTCCTTAGCCTGTCCATCCCTCTTTCACTAAAAATGGAGGCAATCAGATGCAGTCTGTGCGTGAGCCAACGCCACTGAACCTGGTGGAAGTCTCTCCACTGGAGTAAGTAGAGCTGGAGTCACGTTTTCTGTGAAAGCAGGCTGACCTGTGTATGAGGCTGGTTTA
This sequence comes from Charadrius vociferus, assembly GCF_000708025.1. Taxonomy (NCBI): domain Eukaryota; kingdom Metazoa; phylum Chordata; class Aves; order Charadriiformes; family Charadriidae; genus Charadrius; species Charadrius vociferus. The sequence continues at coordinate 1,936,193 of NW_009647437.1, forward strand.
CGGATAGACGCTGCACTGCTATGCCCAGCAGAGTTAGGCACTAGGGAATATGCCACATCTTCTCTTGGGCTCTTCAACCACACGGTTTGGTCTTCGTGATAAGGTGGGGAGATTTGCCCAAATAGGTTGGGATGCACCAGGCTGAATCATACTCCTCCCAGCTCGTCTGCCTCTCTGATGAATTGCATGCAAGGGGTGAACAGCTCTAGGAGGAAAACTGTAAAATTTCGGCTATCAACGCCTTTCCTAATATTTGGCAACTATGGGATAACAGAGCTGCCAGCACATATAGAGCAGAATGAACAAACCAGTGCACCAGGCAGGAAGTTGATCGACTCACCTAGGCTTGCTGCAGGTGCCTGTAGAGGCAACAACAGCAAAACACGGGACACCGAGCGTTGTAATCACTAGCTTGGAGAGCTGTGTTGAATTTTGCTCTCCAGTCCCATGACTCCTGCAAAGAGGAAGCAACCACAGTACTTAGTTGTCTTAACATGGTCATAGCGGAGATGGAGCAGCCGTCCTTTCTCCCATCTGTCACCGATGACACCTGTGGAGCAACACAAGGTGGAACTTTTTTGCCACATGCTGGAACTTTCCGACATGGTGGGACTTCTTTCCCCACAACTCAAGCCTTGATTCTCTTAACTGTCCTTTTTGACACCAGCAATACCTTTTCTTCCTCATATATCCAGCATCCTTGGTTTATACAGTCATCACCAGGGAGCTCAGTGGGATTCAAGATTCCCAGGATATGGAATATTTTGTGAGACAGGAATATGTGGTGGTGGGTGAGATAATAATTTTTGTTACATGGCTTGTTATTTTTACTATTCTTAAACCCATTTGTCAAGCGGTAAGTCAAATAACAGATAACAGGACATTGTTCTTTAATCTTCACAGTGAAGTATCCATATTTTTCAGATATCTCCACTGCACTTTGTTCTTAAATTCACAAATATCTCACTCCTTCAACGACACTGAAATCAGCAGGGATGTTTTGTAGGGTGAGATATTCTTCCACCAAATAAATACTCTCCATGAGAAAGAGTGATGGACTGAACACATTTGGCACAGTGAGACAATCTGAAGAACTGGGGACAGCGTAGGGGGGGTGAAGGTGCCGCAATCAACTATTTCAGTGAAAATAACTGAATGAGTCAGCTGTTATGTGTTAGAAGTGGTAATGGCGATAATGACCACACCTTGTGGCCACGCTGCTCTCCTTTTGCCAAGGATTGTTTCCTATTGGGTGACCTCTTCTTCAGGGTAGTCAGGATATTTCTGCTGTTGCAATGCTTTCACACAAAGGTTCTTTGTGCCAAATAACATCATATTTTTGCCGGAGGGTGTTCATGGTTATTGTTTCTTCAATGCGTCTCTAATTAATTTTGCCAAAGCCACCCACCTTCTACCATCTGTCAGGTGGCAAGAAGAAAGAATGTGGCTCCAGACAGCTAGACATTTTGAAGGACAGAAGAACATGTGGTGAGGTGAGAAGGATATGGAGACAAATTCAGATCATCACCTCACAATAGCTTCTTTTATATGATAGCTTACAAATCATAATGGGCTATTATATCTATAGTATATAAACTAGGGAGTTAAAAACCCACAGATTAAGAAATCGCAGCAATGTCATGAAGCAAGAGCCACTAAAGCCCTTTTTGGTCTAATATATCAATGACAACAATAATACAGTTATTGTAGTGATTCTTTTTAACCAGTAAGCTGAGTCTTTAGAGACAATGCCCGTAGTTTATACTTCCCACAAGAACAATCGTGTATTATCTTTTACCTTAACTGTTTCCACATTTCCGTATGCTTCCAGTTATTTATCTTAATTGTGGAAACAAAGCCAAATACACAACAAGTAAAGAAATGGCTTGACCTTCCTTCCATAGGCCACTTCCTATATTCTTTGCATTCTCCAAAGCTACTTTGCACTCCAGTTAACTTCACTAGGAGTTGTGTTTGTGTATACCCACACAAAAGAGATATATATAAGCTGGCCTCATGCGGCTCCACAGCACTGAAATGAAATCCCAGCAGAACTTCAGCTACGGTATCAATTATAATTCCACGACCAAATATGGGTTGCAAGAAAATGTTTAGCAGTTCATAGAAACTTTTATTTAAAGTATGCAGTTCCTAAACATTCAGTTTTACATTGTTGTCCTTTAGTTAGGAATTATTAGACTATTTCATATTTGCCTTTCTGTTTATTTTGTAAAAGTATACTTGTCTAGCACACATTTTTATGCCAGCCTTGCTTTGCATTTTTACAGTCTGCTAATTAGACCATTTTAACTAATTTGTTTGCATTTTGTATGAGCAAGTTGGGCTTTTGGATTGACTAATGTAATTGCAGCCAGTTTCTGCCAAATACAAATTACTCTTTCTAGTGTAAGCTAGAGAGAAAAGTAAATATTTAATAGCCATCAATACCCTTGCAGCATTTTAGACCGTGTTTTTTTCCTATGGAAAGTTTAAATAATTTCTTCAGTGCTTGATTGCACTTTAATGTTAAGAAATTATTTTTTAATCTTTTCTGAAATAATAATGAATTAGACATTTCAGCATCTCCGTAAGGGTTTTATTTCTGTGCACTTTGCAGTTTTAAATTCCAAGCTTTAAGATCTGGTACTTTCATGTCTGAATTTTACTTATGTAGCTTTTTATGTATTGAATACTGTCTCCTGAAACCATTTTCCTGGAATGTACTTGGGTTTTAATACTTCTAAGTGGATGAAGTCAAGTCTTACAGCAATGTTAAATTGTGGGACTTTTGCTTGCTTTCCCTCTTTTTGTTCTTTTTCAGAGGAGCATAGGAGAAGACGGGACCTGGCTACCAAACTCAGCATTACTGGTATCTGTCTTTTGAATGGCAAATTTTATGTTCTTCATCTCTACAGAGGTGGACATAAAGGCGTAGGCACACCAGAGACTTAAGCAGGTTAGAGCTCCTCAATTTTCAATCTTAATATTCCCGAGGTGCTTGCTATGGTGCAGATCGAGAAGACCACCTGCGTGCTGGGGCAGGGCAGCTCTCTTCCTTCCTTCATGCCTCCCTCCCACCGTCACCTACGCAGGGGACAGGGGTACATCTGCCTCACCTGAGGGGCTGCCACTGAAACACTATACACAGACTACACTTCTGAGATCAGGACCAACATAAAAGTGCTGAAACATGTTGCTTTCTGACAAAATCTGGTGACAGCACTCTTCACCCCAGTGTACCCATCACCTCTCAGTGCCTTTTCCCTGGGGTGTGAGTGATCGGGCTCTAATTTCTTTTCCCACGTGAAGCTTTCAAACACATGGGTCCCATAAGTGTCTTAACCAATGGCCTAAGGAGCGGGGCTGCTGTTGCTTTCTGTCCGCCAGTGAATGTAGGCATAATCCATGGAAAGCAGAAGGGTTTGATCAGGAGCGGTGGGTAATGGTTAGCTGGAGCTGGGTCTGCCTTAATGCTTTTCTAACCTTACCTCACCTCTTGTCAGTCATTTTGTGCAGCTGGTACCAGTCCTAGGATGCTGTGGGAAGGAGAACATGCCTTTGGCCAACTTACAGTTTCATCTGATGAAGCTAAAATGAGAACAGATCAACAGTGAGATCCGGCACTAAGGAGAGAGAAATCAAAACACCTTTTAGCCGAGTCCTTGACATGTCAGTACTTATTTTCTTTTCAGATAGGGTGCAACTTCATGTAATATTAACCCAGCCATAATTATTAATTAAGAAGGTGAATACATAATCACTGTGAAGTGACAACAGTGGTCCATGTCATCATCAGGCTATATAACCAGGTTCTGAATTTCATAACCACAACAACCAAATTCCTTCTCTCTCTCCCATTCCTGTTACATCAAATGTGTCACAGAGCATGAAACAACATGTTTTTGATGGATGCTCTATCTCTGTCCCTCACTATCTTCGCAATCTTCCCATCATGCACTAAGATGCACATGCAATGCTCTAAGAACAGGTGCATTGCAAAAGGTAACAGTATTTATCTTTGGTTTTGGTATTTGCCTGGCCTAGATGCATGGGCAGGTGATTTGATCAGTGAACTAATCATGTTGTTCTGAGAAAGTTACTGCTAAGAGGCAGTCTTACCTGCCCTGCTGGATAAGCTTAAGTGTGGCATTTTGTTAGTAAACTCAACACTGCCATTCTCAGATGTCTACAAGTCTCACAAAAGTCAGGAGCCAATTTGAGCATAACTCAGTGGTAGGATTTGTCTACTTGGATTAAAACCAATTTTTTTAAATTTAACACTGCATTTGAGATGAAAATTTAATACTGAAAAGTAGTAATCTATTTAACAATAAATTTAATAAAAGTAATTTTTATAGATTTAATAAAAGTAAATTTAATACTAAATTTCTGGTGTATATTTTCCATTATGGACACGGTTGCTCTTTGGGAACAGTGCTCAGTGGTCCTAATTTGTATTGAATTTTCTGAATAAGTACTTTTTGGTCCTATACACAGAGACAGGTAGCATCCTGTGTACCGATATATTTGTTATTTTGGTACTAGTATTTTGGAAATGAAAAGTACAGATTATCAAATGGATTTGAGTATGTACCCAGTCCTTTTCTGAGTGTGCCTATATGAATACATATTGAAAAGCCGGTGTGATTTTGGTACCCCTGAGAGAAGATAAGAGGGTGGAGGCTTTGAAGATGTTGGTACCATCACACAAGAGGTCTGTCTAAAATAGCTGCACAGATCGTCTTTAGAAATGAGAAGGAAGTTAGGTTATTTTCTCACTTCTGACCATTCTACAATTTATCCATGCTATATTCTCTTGCTGCTAATAGGATTACTCACACAAGTAACACAATAGCACTTTAGCCTTAAGCAGTTGGCCTCCACGCTGATATACAAGTCAACATGTCAGCTGGTGCTTACTGTGATGCAGAGAACAAATTAACCAAGAACTGGACTGACTCTGTTTTAAGTCACAGATAACTGAAATCTATTTTAATCGTTTCAGTCACAGGAAAGTATTTTCTAAGTGTGTTATGTCAAAACATCCCAAAAAGTGACATGTAATCCAAGGCACACATTTTATTCTTGATTACATTTACAAATTCAATCTCAGTCCTTTCAAGGCATTTTGAATTTAAAGTAATATTGTTAAATGCTTATGTTCTTGATACTTAACTAAAGCAGTGCCACAGGAATATTCAATAAAGGACTTCAGCACAATAATTCATTTATTCACTGAATACCCTGTCTTAACAACTGACAATTTTTACAGATCTGACCCCGCTCCATAAATTTAGTCATTCTCCAAAACAAAACAGCAGGAGATAAGGAGATGTTAAAAAAAAAAAAAAAGAATGTATAGCACTTTCCAGATTGTTAAATAAATAAGTATCCAACATAAAATATGATGCTTTTCACCAGCTACATCACAAGGCCTTTCAGTGTCTGCTCCCTGCTTATGAACTCTCTATTTCTGTAAAAGCCTATGAGAATCAATGTCTTTACATGTCAGGTCCTGGCAAAACTGTGCAGGGAAACAAATCCCAGACATTTCATTTTCTAAAGCTACAATGGTGCTTCTCACTCTGACTCAACCTGAGTGCTTCTGCTGTGTTAGGCTGTGTCAGTAATTTTCAGAATTTCATATTTTAATGCAAAATTATTATTTTTTTAATTTTGGCTATTTTTAAGCCCAGTATTTCTGTACCTGAAAAGTAGCTGAAAGTAAGGGATGGTGCCTAACCATCCCTGTGTTGCTGTAATATTCCAGAAGGCAAATTGTTGATCCAAATGATGAACACAGAGTATGGTATAGCAGTTTGTTCTTAAACATATATATCCTCTCATAAATTTGTGCTCTGCTCATGACATTTTTCCACTAAGGACAGACATACTTAGAAGACAAATTTCCATGTGAATGCCTAGATATTTTGCAATCATTGTGTGAACTAAAAGGGGAAATGCAAATTGTCAATTTTAGACTATTTTGTTTATACCAAGCAGTAGAAGTTTCTAGCGTTAATTAAACTCTTTCAAGTATTAGAGCAGTGAAATGTTGTCCAAGAAAAATTATTGGTTCATTCTATGTCATTTATACCTGTAGTTTGGACTTAACAGACAAAAGTGAGGATATGTATGGGGAAGGTACGTGAGGAAAAAGTGCATGCAAAGCAGTGATGTGAATAGTGTGAAAGAAAGCAAAGCTGAAGAAGGAAAATAATGGTCTGATTAGGTGTTGGTGGAAGATTTTCTACTCACCTCTGCTGGAAAGTGGTATTAAAATATCTGGTCCTCATAGAGCTCTACATTAATACAGGACTTCTGCAAAAGTGTCTTGATCAACGCCTGGGTTTGCACCTCCAAGAGTTTGGATCTGCATCTGGCCACCACCTCAGTAATGCACTTTGACACAAAGAATTGCTTATGTTGCTGCTAATTGTAAGCATTTGTTTGCAAAGGTGAACATCACTTAAAAAGGTGATAAAGACATAATAAACAGGAACCAAACTTTTGAATTGTTCACCCATTCTATAATGTGTGTAAGGTATACTTGAAAAAACAGGAATGCCAGTTATGTTTGCAGGTGGCTTCAGATTAACGAGGGTAGATATAATCCAAAGTACTGTTTAAAGGTCAGTGAAAAGATTAAAGGTTAAACCCTACTACTTTTTTTTTTTCAGCTTGGACTCCAGAAAGTTCAAAAAGAAAGGCCCGTTTCTGCTCTCAGCTACACTAGTGTGACTTTAGTATTAACAAGTGCTTGGTCTTAGTTGAATTGATGTGGATTTACAGCACAAGGACTACCAGCTCGGGCTCTATCCTGTTTCTTTGCTTCTTGGTTGAAAGAACGGGTTTTGTTCAGCTGCCACTTTCCACTGAAAAGAAAATATAAACATGTAAATTTGCCCATCAAGTTTTCAGAGCAGAGAAGCTACACAAAATACTCTGAATAAGCTATAGAGGTTAAAAATAAATATATCGGAAAAGGTGAATTTCCATTTTAAATAAGCTTATTTGATGCTCATTGTCTTGCAGCAAGGATAACTTTCTTGCATCAGCAGTTCTACAGCTTTTTTAAATATGGTGCAAATCTTGGATTATATTTTACAAGGGAGGTTTGTTAACAGTAAAATCATCATATCCTTATTTCTATAACCTAACAGGAGCCACACCAAGAAGAATGTCATATCTCAAACAAGATTTCCAACTAAGATAATCCGAGGAAATATATAACTACCCTGTGACTCTTGGGTGACTTAATGTTTTCTACTTCTTTAGCGGTAATAAAACCATACCATTTAGCAAAAGCTTAAAAAGTCAGCCAATAAATAAGAGTATTCACATTTGCATCTTCTCTTCCTGTGTAAATCCTTCAAGTTTCCCTCATGGACTCCACTCTTATTCATGTTCCCTGAGGACAGAAAGTCTTCCAAAGGGTGGAAGGGTTCAGGGTCACTCCTGATACAAATTGCAAACACAATGCTCTTGAACTCTGGGGCACTGCCTTCACCTCCTCTCTGCTGGCGGTGCTGCCCACCAAAAGCCCATCTGCAATTGTTCTGTCCTGGCCAGGTTCCTGAGCAGTAGCTAATGGAGAAAGTTGCTTAAAGAAAATTTATAAAATTCAGTGACAAACATATAGAAATATTACAAACCACATTCTGCAAATTCCCTTTGGGCATCTTCCTAGAACATTATCCAGAGAGGTAGCTGGGTTAACAGCAGCAAGGAGCCTCACAGGATCCCTTGGTGTTACAGACTCGGCAATTGCCTGTTCTGCTGCTATGTCCTCCAATGGTTCTTCCTCACCTCCTTTCATTTCATATCCCACCTCTGTGTTGCCTCTTCAAATGTCAGTATCTCCACTGCTCCCCAAATCTCCTTCTCCCAGGCATACCATGCTGTCTCCCTGTTTTCCCACGCCTGCGCAACGCCAGTCCATGGGCAATTCTCATCTCACAGTTCCCTGTCTGGTTTTCCAACCACATCATACTATGAAGAGGCTTTTTAGATATATTTTATTTTCATTTCTCTTCTTTGAAAGCCTCTGAAGGAACTAGACAAACTTTAAGTCATGATGTCATGCAGAAGGAAGGACAAAGTGTTTCATAAGGGGCAAAAATGAGAAATGGCAGCTTTTTTTTAAATACATCTAAATATTCCTGAAAAAATACTATATAGTTCTGGAAATTACAACTGGTCTTATGACCCACCTTACAACTCATGGCTTGAAAAGCTGCAAAACTTTTCCTCCCCTTGATCAGATATCTGTAAAAGCACTTCCAACAAGAAGTGTTGCCCATGTGACCTTGTGGGTTTTTTTCCTTTTCCACCTTTGCAAACAGTCATACAAAGAAGTTCAATTGCTTGGATATGGATAGAAAATGGATCCACAAGAATGAGAACTTGGGCAATGTATATTCATTTCAAAAGTCAAGGAAATATTGATGGAAAACACTTCTGCATCTTCCACTAGAATTACTGAGTAGATTTGATTAAATATATAAACTTCACTTTGCTATTCAAGTTCACCAAGCATGTTTGGAATAACAATTATTTTATTAACATACCAACATGATCTAGTCAAACAAAATTAAATGTGTTTTGGGGTAATAAAATGTAAAGCCTTATTTAAGGAACTTTGCTTTTTTAAAACAGTGGAGAGACAGAGATTTCTGCAGAAGTAAAATGATATTCCCACAAAAACTGTAAACTAAAATAATTAACCTCTGCCTTGCCATAAGCATCTTGTTCCTCAGGGACATGGACCAGCTGTCCTCAAAGAGAAATTTTAGTTTCAGAAAGCTCTTTGTATGAAAAACATACAGAACACATTGTTACACTGTTTATAAAATACAACAACTTGTCTCTAATCTGTTCCTGCTAATCAGTACAAGACCAGAAGGAAAAAAAAAATGTTCTCAGAATAAAAATTTTCAGAATCATATGGAAGTTTCTGAAGAAAAAAGTTTAATTCCAAGAAAGGCATCACATTCTAACCCTGATATTGGGTTAACAACCTGTACAGACACAGGTGCATCAATTTATGCCAGATTTTCCGAACTGTGAAAGGTGAGTGATATTTCTTACCTTGCTCAGAGCATCTGACACACTTTAGTTTGAACAATACTTGATTTTCCCTGTCCCCTTGCCTGCTCTGGCACACCAGGGTCAAGCTTTTTAGCATTTTACCCTGACATTCTTGCTATCTGTTACCTCAAAGTTTTTGATGGTGCCATATATGTCCGTGATGCCTCATAAGCGGTAAGGTTCAAAACTGCTGAACTTGTGCACCTATGCATTAATCTACACGCAAGAATAATCTAGTTAATTAAAAGATGGCCAGGAGAAATCATGGCCTGTCTGTAAGCTCAGGATGCAAGAGGTAGTGTGGGCTGTAGCTGGTAACATGAAGACCTAAAACTGCCACTGACCCATTGTGTGATTCTGAGGAAGTCATTTCACCTTTCTATTGTGCTTTTCTTCTCAGCCTTCATCTCTCCAACCTGCCAGTCCTTCACAGCAAGATCTGTCTCTTACGATACGTGTCTCACAGTGGGAGCTCAGCTGGGGCTTCCAAATGAGAGCTGATTGGGAATTTTTCAATGAAATGAATTTTCATTAGAAAGTGCAGCTTGGTTTCAGCCCAGTTTTGCAGTGCCGTTGTGGGGATGCTCACCCAATATGTCAGGATGCAAATTAAAATAATGACTCTGAAGAATACACTGTTATAGAAAGTAGATCATCTCTAGCCAGAGCTGTGGAGTGCACCTTGCCCTAGGATAACTATCAGGCTGTGGGTGAACTGGCACAGTCATCTGTAGTTAGAGAGACAGCAGGTCAGGAATTTGAACCTGAGTCTGCTAGGGGAGATCACATGCTGTACATCTCTTTTGTTGTCATGTTTGTGTGTGTGTGTGTGTTTGGTTTTTTTGTTTGTATAAAAACAAACCTTCTAAAAGCACTTGGGTTTACTATAGGAGAGAACTGGAGCATCAATGAATTCCTGAGATGCTTCATAGGTGGGTTTACTTGGTCTCACTCAGTTCTGCTCTGAACCCTACAGACTGTTAACAGGGAGATCAGACGTATTTTATCTTGTAAAACACTTACAGTCTAAAGAAGAGAGACAACTTCAGAATAAATCATGACCAAATATTTGAAGAGAGTTAATGATGAAAAGAGAAGCTATTTTCAAAAATCGTTCCAAAGAGAAATAGAAAGTCCATCCGATGATTAGTAAAAACAAGTCATCTGCTGCATGAGGGAGGAGGTGGCAGTAGGCAGGTGAGGGGAAAGGGAATAATCAGATCAGTAAACCAAAGGGAATAATAACAAAGTTCAGTGGAGACAACAGGAAATTGAAGCATGGAATTAGGGGGAAAGTGGTATGAGACTTTAGTAAGTTTTGGTGTGCCATAATGAGAGAAAGGAAATAACCAGGAATTCCCAAAAGTGATGCGATTACAGCTTTTAGAACATTTCCTTAGTGGCTTCTAAGTATTAATTCTGGTGGAACACTCTGAAGAGAGAAAAAATTTACAAAGAGGGGTTTTTTTATTAAAAAAAATAAAAGTTAAGAAGCAGATCTCCACTATACGCCGGCGTAAGGTGCTAATTGTGTAGAACCCTACAGCAATACTGAAATGACAGTGCTGAAGGGAAGACGTATTTTCGCCCCTTCCTAGCCCCACTTCAGCTTCTCTTATTGACTGCCAACCTAAAATAATCTGTGTTTCTAACCCAGAGAGCAGCGGAATCATATTCAATTCACATGGTCACTTCGCAGCTGAGTACAATTGCGCTACCTGTGTGGCATCTCCAAAGAATACGCAAAATAGAGTTTGCTGAAGTGGCCACTCTGTGAGTGTGTCTCCAGGGAGCATTTTGTACAAAAGTTAAGACTATCAGAAATATCATATCACTTAGGTTAAAAATTTGTACTGTGCCACGCACTATTCTCTCTCTAGCCTCTGCCTACCTATTCTCTGTGCACGGCTGCGAACCTGGGGTGTAACTGAAATTAGGACACAGTCTGCTGCCTGGCATTGGCATTGTCACTGTGCTCACCTTTCAGGAAAATTAAGACCTCTTTCTCTTAAAGCCAATTTTGCTTAAGTTCACTCCATGAGTTTCCGTTCTCCAATTGTTCACTTTAGACTCAGCCAGAACAAATCATTCTTCCAACCTGCAAAACGATATTCCGGGAGAATATATGGAGAAATTAGTCAAATCTTGGAAGAAATCTCAACAAATATATTGCAACAGTAGTAGAGATTACTAACAGAACCACTAGATTAAGCTCCTTGATGAAGACAGTAACTTCTCCCGTGCAGGATGCTGACCTGTATTACTTCCTCAGAAAAAAAAAAAAAAAATAAACAACCAGAAAAAAAAACCCAGTCTCCTTTTAAATGATATGGCTAGTAAAAAAAACCAATGAACTACGGACTCTTTTCTGGGCAAAAGGTTTGCCCATGAACCTTCTGCTACATACATTGAGATTAAAAAGAGAAAAATTTGAGACAAACAAGCACTGACCTGTGAGTGAGAGTTAAGCAAACACATAGATGAATTCAGAGATGCAGCTCTGCAGTGGGGAAATACCCAGGGTAAGAAATGTTTACAGAGGAAAGTTCTGTGGATTTTCAGGCAGGGGAATTCCAGTGGTTACCTCCTGCTGAAAAAAAACGCAGTGAAGTGGCAAAGATGACAACTGACATGTCAGAGACACATAAATCTATCCTTATAGGGCTGACAACTTGGTATGATTGCTCTCCAAAGATAACTTTATAACTTGCTGAAGTGTGATTTAAGGATGCCCTGGAGCAGCACTAACCTGTGCACCTTTCTTGTGGGTAACTGTTTATAAGCTATAGCTTTAGTTAATAGCTTATGCAATTTTTCGTTTGACCTACGGGTGTCCCATGTGGGTGGGATTTTCAAAAACACTCAGGCCCAGAACCACAAAGAGATTTACACAGAGATGATTGCACCTACAATGTGTGTAGGGACCAGAGCAGAGACCTGACCACAATTTAGCCTGTGATCTAGTGAGGACACAGGAGAGGGGCTGCAACACCCTTTAACCAGGGTGTTGACCAAGAAATCTACCCGTGCTTATGTGCGAAATTCCTCTGGACTGTGGGGATGCCTTAGCTCTGTTCCCACCGAAACGGAGTAAAATTAGGCACCAGCCAAGTGCTCTTGAAAAGACCAGACTGAATCTTTCTTTTCCTACTATAACTTTGAAAGAAGTACTTGAATTTTATAAACAAAAAATCTGTGCTGTTTTTATTTCAGTGTTTTGTTTTTCAAGTCAAGTATTTTATATACATACAAGAATAAAAAGGATGATAAAAGTTATGATAATACCATACCCAGGTTGGTCCCAGTGATGTTAGATGTATTTAATCCGAAGCAGTTGATAATCTATGCATGCAACTTGGGCTGTAGATCTTTGAGTACATTGTCCCTTGTGATGCTGGCAAAGAGCAGGGGTTGTATCTTCATATATGTCAAACGCTAGGATAAATTATGTCCTCCATGGGAAACAAGCCACAAGCAGCAGTGTGTCTTATAAATAAGCCTTTAGGGAAGCTGCTTTATTTCTGTTTTTTTCTCTGTCTTTTCACAAAGCCAAACTACCCCTGTGGCATTTGGACACTCAGAAGACGGTCGTATTTGAAAGGCTATAAACAGTCAAACCAAATAAACACATGCGACAAGCTGGAGTCCTTGCAATGCCATGCTACAAAAGAGGTGCAAGACTGGCAACTGCTGCACAAAGGCTCGATGCCGATTTGCTTCCTCAGACCTAGGGAGCTTTCAGCCTGTGTCTCTGAAGAAAAGGAAAGTGCCGGTTGCTCTGGCCTCATGCCTGTGGAGCAGGCAGCTACCTTTCTGAAGGCTGGTGCATCGCCAGGACATTACAAGCTAAACTCTCAGAGCCATGTTCTGATCCCGGTCACTGGCTTAATTTACACTCCTCTTAATGGGGAGATAGCATCTTGAAAGCAGTAGAGGACCCCAAGGCTCTTTAGAGCTCCTCAAATGCTCTAGCGAAGATGTAGCAGAACACAGTCATCCAGCTTTCACTATGACAGGGAGTAAACGCAGTAAACTTAACTCAGGGTAAAATTCTAAGGGCTGCAGAGTGAACTAGAGAAAAGTCTTTGTTCTCCTGGGACAGCATTATGGGAAAGCCTATAAAGTTGTAGATCCAAGCACTGAGCCTCCACTGACTTCCAGGGGAGCGCCAACTACAGATAAACAGCAGTGCGAAGGCCTAAAGGCATGATAAGAATTCATCTCAAAAGCATAAGTTTATTTTGCTCACACCTCCAGGACAGACAAAATACAGCAATACTACTGCTGTTTTAACTAAAATGGTCTAAGGATAAGATAAGAACTGCAAGAAGAGGCAGTATTTTCTTTTAACAGGGGGAAAAAAGCTTGCAGACCCAAGTCCTCTTCAGTATACAGAAACCTTCTTCCTGCTATTGGTATCAGATATTGTGGCAGAAGAGGTTTCTTTTCCCTGCAACTTTGCCTCAGAAACGAAGTGAGATCTGAACTCTGCTCCAATGCAAAATATTGAGTGATCTATGCCTACATTGTAAATTAATGTTGAAAACGTTTATTGATAAAGCTGATGAACTCACAACACACTTTTCCCTAAGACTGACATGATTTTAATGGTAGTCAGAAAACAAGGGTTTTTTTCCCAGTAGGTGTATTTCATAGGCATAGTGATTTAAAGTTGCATCCTTGCATAAAAGTATCACGGAGTATCTGAACACTTAAATCCTAAGGGTGAAACGTGAGCCCTGTAGAACTGGCATGGTTAAGAGTGCACAGGCCTTGTAATAGCATGTTTGTGATAAAGTGGAACTTGTTATAGAGAATGGGAGAAGAGGAAAGCGGATTCTACCCTAAAGCACTTGCACCCCGGTTCTTAATAAGAAGTCAAGCAAGTATTTTATTCTGCATGGCACTCCAAGATTTACAACCTCTTGTCCTCACTGATAAAGAAAATACCACTTACATGCAAGTAGAAAAATCACATACAAATAAATTTCGCTACTTCCTACTTCATAGGAAGAATGAAAGTGGTGCTGTTGTACCTCTGCATCCAAAAAAAATATATACTTTGTCAGATAAAATGCACTATTCACCATTCACTGCAAAACACATGTTCTGATTGGTTCTAACATTTCATTCCTTTTGCACTCTCTAGCTCTTAAATGAAGGAAAGTCTGAGAATGATGCTTTAGGATCACAGAAAAGGGAAGTAGGTTTCTTTCTAAAGATCTCTAGTTCCAACAAAGATATTTCTTCTCAGTATTCATTGCAAAGGCAGCTAAAACTAAGGAAAAGTCACTGCAAAGTACCATCTGCAGTCAGATTTGGGGTGAGTGTTCTCAAAAGCTGTTTTCTCTTACACATGCCTTTTGTGGCCTTGAGTGTTATGTCCAAAAAGATGATTGGGTACTAACAAAAAGGAACAGAAACCAGAAAGCAGGATAGCCTCTTAGAGCCCTGAGTCCAGGACAGGTATGTCATATTTCTGAGGCTGCCTTAAAGTCTAAGTCCATCATTCTTACCCTATTTTGGTACCTGACCTAAAAGAAGGAAGTAATACTATTTCCTCTCACCCATCCATTTTCATTTAGTGTTAATTTTAATAACAGGTGCCATCAAAGACTCTTCTTTAATGTGTATTAATTATTTGGCTGGCGTGGAGGGTTTCTCTTGGCACCCCCAGATGTAGGAGTAGTATAAATATATTTAGCGCTACATTGATAAGCAAAGTCTTTAAAATAACATAGGTCTCAGCATACACACATATTAATATGTAAACAGTAAGGCGCATCCAGCATTAGCCTAAATAGAGGAAATCAGGTAACACAGCACAAGGACAGAAGGCAAGTATAAAATGAGTCTTGGTCAAATGGTTTCTACTTCATTTATTTTTGTCCTGCTCTGACTGGTGTAACTTATAATTAGTCTCTGCCTGCAGTGGTGGGGTTCCAAAGAACGGTGGATTAAGGAGAAACTCTAGAATTTCTCCGTAACTTGACAAGTTATAACCTGAAAAGCTACACTTAGTCCATTAAAGATTTTTCACAGTGACATTTTAGTGCAGCTAGGGAAATATGCCACTTTGCCATTTATCATTTTCAGGGCATGGACAGTGAAAAGGAGGTTGCTATGAAGAACAAAATAAAATAGATTACACATATAGAAGCGAGGTGAAGAATACTGATAAATATACACCACTGAATGTCAGCAAATGTCACCTGAGAAGCCATTTGCAGCTACCAGAACAGCCTTGCAAACCAGCAAAAGTAGCAAAACCAGGCAAAACAAGTTGGGTGTACTCACTTCCACATGAATAAGCAATAAACCTCTCTGAAGTTACACCAGAAAGCTGTTAAACTTGATAGATGAATCTTTTCCAAATTGCTCTGTTGCATACTGTATGTGGCTACAAAAGACTATGGATGGTTTAAAGTCAAAAAGAGAAAGCATTGCTGAGAATGCAACGATTTAAGCATTTTTGTTCAAACACTTGTATTCTGCTTTGTATTAAAGGGACAGTTTTGAACAAAGGAGTGATTCATCACACCGCTTTTTCTTCCATGGGGTTGCTCTTTTTATTTGCCTGAACTTTGTTGTTGGAACTATTGCATTATTACCATTTCTCCTTTAAATGTATTTGCCACTCTAGCAACAGGGCTTAGAGTTAAATCAATTTGGGTTTGGTAGGCAGAAACATTGCAAATGAAAGCTTTTCTGCTGAAAAACTTCTAATGGTAGCTATCTAGCATGCCATCGACATGTAAGTGAAAGACCTGCAAGATGTATCCTATCTTTCCAGGAGCGCCTGATTTGTAGATCTATGGATCACCTCCATTTTGGTTTATAGACACGTTGACCTGGAAAAAGCTCTCCTTGTGAAAGTTACAATACTGGAGAGACAACATCAAGATTCCTTCAGGCTTATTTTAATCTGGGCTGTCTGCAGCCTCTTGAAGCAGTACTCTTCATTGATAATAAACAGAAGTGAAGATCTTTGACTCAGAAAATATCTCCAAGGAAAAGTAGGAGTTCTTAAAATTTCAGAAACTCTGACTGCTTTTATATTTAATTTTCCATGAGATTCTTCCTCCCAAATTCTAATTTATCTTAGCAAAATCGGAGACAGCCTGCATCATTTTGATTTCATGAGACTGCTATCCCCAGACACCACACTCATGCAAATTTCAGATTCGTTTTGTTTTCATTAGTGAAAAGCAGAGACATGGATCACATAAATGGGGTCATACAGGAACTCTTTTATTGAAAGTATTTCATATGTGCTAAGATACACTGATTGTAGAACCATTTCAGTTAAACTTCCTACCATATGTCCATGTAAAAGCTATAAACAACCAGTCCTACAATGGCATCCAAAAGTCTGGGAGCTTAAATCTTTGAACAGAACAAATTTCTTGTACTTACAGATCCTGTAGGTGGAGTAAGGGCGAACCTTCCTTTCTTGGGCAGGATGTTTATACAGTGAATTTTCTTTGTACGCGTCTTCACTCTGTTCTTGCAAAATCAAAATCAAAAATGATCCTTATTAGTCAAACCAAACCCTTCACTAAAGCTTGTTTTAGAAATGAACAATGAAAATCAGAAAACAAAGATTAAACTGATGGGTTGTGCTCAGCACTGCATGAACTTTCCTCAACCGCTCCCCGCCCCCCTTCCCCCAATTCTTGAAAACTGAAGTAATCTTTGAGGCAAAACAGGCTTTTGACAGAATCCGTCATCCAGAAGCTCTGCAGCAGTTGTGCTGCTGCTTCAGTCTTGTTTTGAATTTCTCTGTCAATTTGAATAGACACAACAGAGTCTCGAGGAGTGATGCTCACAAGCTGAGAAGGCAAGGACCGTGTCGGATGCAACAAAGGGGAAAAGATCTACCAATTTGTTACCTCATCACAAATATGAGTGTCCCCAAAAGCTTCTCCTTTTACATAAGAGTGTTCAGCTCACTGAAAAACACAAGCGAGCTTATTTACCGTTTATATGTGAAATGTAATATGTGCTATATGATTAACGGTTTTTTAGAAACTCTGAGATGTGATTTGCACACACTCACCTTCAAAAGAGACAAAAAAAATAGTTTCTTAAAGGACATTTGAAAAGAAGAAATGCTTGGCTGAGAGGTTTTAAAGGAATTCTTGAACAAATAGGCAGCACCTGAATAAATATGCTGATTTTGTGACAAGCACTGAAAAGAAACTTCTGGTTAGCGGCCTGCCTAACCTAATGAATGGTTGAGTCCTTCCTTCCTCCGGCCTAAGCACTACCCACACCTCAGACTCGATCTAAACTGCTAACTGTGACAGGAAAGTGCCTACTGAGGGTGGCTTAGGCCCAGCAGCCTCCAGGCCTGACCCCGTAGGCCCGCACCAGCCCAAAGCCAACCTACGCTTCCCCATAACAGCAAGTCCCTCAAAGGCGGCTGTTAAGGTATGTGCGAAATATCTGAAGGTCTTAATCAGACAGGTCTTGTCCTTTGGAGAGAGTAGAAATTTTGCTTAAATAAAGCAGTAGAGGGTTGGGTTTGGTACAGCCAGTAATAATGAAGAATCATAGTTTCTGTTATCGGGGTTTTTTGATACATGTGTCTTTCTAAGTGAAAAGAACATATAGTTCGGGGGGGGGGAATCATTTTTTGTCCTGTTTTATTTTAATGGCTAAACATTGTAACGCTAGCTAAATAGAAATTCTTGTCTGTTAATAGGTTCCTTTAGTTTGTAATAAATAGGAATGCTAATGACTAAAATTTGGTATTTGGTATGCATTAGCTTTTGTAAGTCTTTTCTTTACAGGCTTCATTGACATTCAATATGGCAAGCTTCCTTTGAAACATATTTATAAAATAACTACAGTATAATTAAACCAACAAAGCCATCTTTTAAGTAAGCTTAATAGCTCAGTTTTTCACTCTGTAAATTTTTTATTTTAAGGAGGAAAAATAGTTATGCTTCAATTCTACTGTATATTTCATTTTGCATCTAATATTTTCTTTCCATTTGCAATCTGTGCATATCTAATTCTTGACAACTGTGATTATTAATAAGAGTGCATGAAAAACATGCTTCGCAGAATCTTCCACAAGAATATTTTTGTTAATGAGAACTGAAACGTATCTTGGCAAAGACAATATATGTAACATACATATGTGTGTATACATACATATTTTAATAGCTAATGGTGGTGTAGTTAATACACAAAAATGGATTAATAGATATGGCAGGTAATAATTGAAGTGGATGCTGTTTAATAAATGTAACTAAAAATATTTTAATGATATAAAAGCAATAGGTAAATAAAAGCAATTACATTTAATTTTGCTTTCAGCTTGTGAGCGTTTTCTGTAAGCTTTAATAGAGGGGAGAGCTTGTGCAGAAGGCTAATGGTAGAGTCAGTGTTAGCATTATTCATTAGGGTTTCTAAGTACTACTTATTCTGAGATATTTCTCTGGAAGACTAAAATGTTCTTGGTAAGGGTACTTGGATCTTGATAACCCTAATTCATAATAATATCCCCCTCTTTCAGAAAATTAAAGTTTACAGAGTCCTCAGCAGTTTGAAAATCTTTATACTATTTAGAACCATGATCATGTTTACTAAGGACAAGCTAAAAAGTGATAGCTCGCATTATAATAAGTAAAGTGGAACCTCGTAACTGTTTCTTCAACTCTGTCCTCTACAGGCATAATAATATTGAGACCCCATTTGCGGTATGGTGAATAAAAACAGTTGACATCATTGTTATAATCTTTATTTAAAACTGTTACCAAGGTTACAAATTACCATCACTGTGTGCAACAGGTCCCTCTGAAGCAGTATCATTACAGATTAACTGTAATGTGTAGGATTATAATAAAAGGCATAAGGGATTATGCACAAGCAAAAATGCTAGAAATAACACAAATACATCTACATTATACAGTGCATCGCGTCGCAAAACCTCTGCTTTTAAAGCTGAAATACACAATGTGGCTTTTTGTTTAATTCGGGCATTTAGAGAGATGTTAACTGTATCCTGAAGTGGCTTTACGTATGTCAGGGAGCAGAGGGGGGGTAGGGTTTATCTCGACCTATAAAACCGCTGCTGCTGGAAATGTTCTCACATCGTCTCCACTCTTAGCGGAGCCCCTAGTTTACAGGAAAATACGCCTCCATTGTGTGAAGGAGGACTGCAGGGGAAAGACACCGAGTGAGCGGCTACCGGGCCAGCAGCAGCGCGGCCCCGGGCGGAAGCCGGGGCTGCCCCCGACGGGGCGGCAGGGACCGGGCACGGGGGCTGAAAGCCGAGGCCCCCCCCGCCTCCAAAGGGGGGTCTCGCCTGGAGCGACAGGGTGGCAGGAGGGAAAGGGGAGCGGCAGGTGACCTTCCGCTGGCCAAGGCGGCTGGCCACCCCCGGCCAGCACCTCCGTCCCCCGCTAAGTCACTCTACCCCGCCCTCAACTTAATGACACAAATCCGGGCTCTTAAAGTCTTTGCGACTGATCGTACTCGCTCATTTATAAATAATGATCTCCATATAGATGCATAACAACAACATACCAGAAGTGTTTGGGGAGAAATCCGATTAAAGTCTATAGCTTTTTTTTCCCCCCTCTCTCTCCCGGAGCAAAAGTCTTGCCACAGGTCAGCTGCCGCGGCCGGCCCAGGCTGAGGGGTTAAAGGAAAGAAAAGGCTCCAG
>NW_009647437.1:1956350-1956963 GCF_000708025.1 Charadrius vociferus
GAGAGCGGGGCACATCCTTTTAGAGGAAGGACAAGGGTTCTCTGAGGAGGGAAAACAAAAGATGACAGTGGAGGCTGTAACCCCACCATGAACCAGGGACCTCCTGGCCACGCTCAGAGAGCTAACCTCCCCGGACTTCCCATTACCTCTCCATGACACTTCACTAATGCTCACACAATGGCCAACTGAGCAGTTTAAGTAAAGATATTTTAACCTGAACTAAACATTGTCTCCAGACAATAGGATGCAAAGCAACATCTGGTGCCACACATAAACAATGCTGTGCAACAGCATATGCTCGACGTCTGGAAGTTTATGTCAACACTAAGCAGTTGAGGAGGCTGTCGCTAGTCGGCATGAAATCTTGATAAATGGCTGTTTGCGGCGCGTCCGAGGTGAGCATCTAAGACCCTTCCTGCCGGGGCATCCTCTTCAGCTCGAGGTTGCCCGGCAAGACGCCTTCGGACCCCATCCGCGCCTCCTCCCTCCTGCCCTCGGAGCAAATCACCGGTGAGAAATGCCACGGGAAGAGCCCGTGGCCTGGCCTAGGGATAACGCCGGGTTCTCTCTTCCCCGCTGCGGCTCCCGCGGGCACGGCTCCCCCCCCCCGCCC
>NW_009647437.1:1956976-1957375 GCF_000708025.1 Charadrius vociferus
AATGGGCAACTTCAGGCAAGCGCATCTTTAAAGAGGAGGCTCTAGGCTAATGAAACAACGGGAGGTGACTATTGCAAACAGCTGTTCCTCATACATATTTCATTATACAATCAGATAATGCGTCTTACCACCTTCTCAATTATTCACAGATAAACATTTTCAAGACGTTTTGACATCTGTCTTAGGGCCTGCTATTAATTTAGTAATCACCGTGGTTAAAAATGTATGGGGACTGCACCTCACAAAAACTCCGATTTCACTTACGAGGACAACTTCCATAACAGCTCGCCCTAAGCAGCACATCGGGTAAAAGTGAGCCTGAGAAGGGGGGTAGTGCACAGACTTCGCCCTGCAGCCCTCGGACTGCCGGACCGGGGGGGCTGCGCTGGGCCCCGCGTA
>NW_009647437.1:1957734-1958100 GCF_000708025.1 Charadrius vociferus
GTCCCTCCCGAGCGCCAGGAAACTTCTGACAGAAAGTTTGTTTCACCGCAGCTTGGGCCGGTTGTAAAACCGCAAGGCTCTAGGGAGCCGCAGCGTCTCAAAACTGCCTCTTTTGTGTCTCTTCCTTGGCTATAATCCCTTTTCTTAAAATACGGAGCACACCACCCCCCGAAAGTACCAGATGTCACACGTGAACATTAAAGAGCGAGTTAAAGGAGCAAAGGAGAGAACCAAATCTCGACAACTCTTTCAGACGCTTTATTGATTAAACGAAACCGTTCAGCGCCTCTCTCCTCCCTCCCCTTCCCCAGGCTGCTTCTTTTAACCACAAAATTCACACGCAAGCAATAATCGTACCCCTTCTCG
>NW_009647437.1:1958142-1960311 GCF_000708025.1 Charadrius vociferus
AAACACGAGCGTGTTTTCCCGTGCTGCTACAAAAGATCTTGATTACAACTAGTTTCTAGAGCTGCGGTCTCGCCAGTGACACGGGGCTTCTGCTTTGCAAGAAGGCGCAAGGACCCACGCGTGAGCCACCAAAACGAGAGAAGAGTGATGCTTTCAGCCTGGCCCCGCTCCTCTCCCCGTCCCACACCGACGCCCCCCCTCCCCACCGTGGGGTCGCACACGGGGGGTCCTCGCGCTCCCAAAGCGCTGGCCGGCCGCTCCCGGCGCATCCCGGCGGGTACCCGGCGTGCGGGGGGGGGGTTGCTCTAAAGCCTCGAGTGGCGTCCCGGCCGTGAATTTGCTTTTTAATCGCAGCGCCAAGAAAATTGCCGGCGGCCAGGACGGCCGGGGAGCGTTTAAGACTTTCTGCCTCGCGGGTGGCGGAAGGCAGAGGAAGATTTGAGGTCTGAACGAAAATGGGATGCTCTGTGAAACGGAAACAAGAATTCCTAGTGCAAGAATTCCTAGATGCAAAATCATCACCCACGGCTGAAGACCTCGCCTTCCTTTGAATGCTCTGTAAATAACATAGAGGGTTAGTGGTGAGCTCCGAGTCTCTGGTTCGGATCCACCTGGAATCCAAGGGGTTTTAAGTTAGAAATAGGGGAAAGCGGGCTGTGAATGTGCGGAGGGGAGACCTGGAATAAACAGTTCCACCTCAGCAGCATCCACTGTGTTGCAAAGTGAAGTGTCACAGACTTAGAATAAACCCGGCGCTGTTCTGCTGGAAGCTTTCAGTCAGCCGCTCTTGAACGGGTCCTCCGCTCGCTCAAGGCTGGTCGGTGCCTACCTGGCTCTTGACTTCAGCTTTCTGAAGTCCTTGTGTGGTTTCAACACTGTACTTGCAACTGTGTCCCCGCAGAGCCGTCCTGCTCACCGTCCCCACCCCAGCCTCAAGACGTCCTTCTCCCTATTGATTTGCGCTATAGCCAAACGGGGCGAAAAGACGAGAATTGTATTCGACAGATGCTGCTCACTCGTGAATAACAGGTTCAGCGCATACGGTACCTCTCACCATTATCCTGTAAGTTAATATTGAGTAGCAATAGCTGTCTAAATATCAAAATCTATTTATAGGGGATGCAGAGCCATGACCTCTCTAGCTGACCTTCAGGATTCACAAGCTGGAAAACAGGGTAAAGGGAAGGAAAAAAAAAAAAGAAAGAAAACAAAAAAGAAAAACGAGGAAAAGCCCAGGATAACAATGGAGATTTGTGCGTGGCGGAGCTGGGCTGGGCTGGACTGCCTTTGTTCCGAAATCCTGAGGGGGGCTTGAACCCTTAGGACGCCACCGGCCCCGGGGAGGAGCTACTCTGTCCCACTTCTGTGTCCACGCCGCGGTCGCGGTGTTGCTTCGTCCACTTCTGCCCATCTGCAAAAGTTTGGGTTTTTTTCAAGTTATTAAAAAAAAAAAAAAAAAAAAAAAGATGAGAAAAGACAAAACAGCGCCGTTGACTGAGCAGCAGGTCTCAGTGCGAGCTGGGGGAACTCAGTGGAGTGCAGATCCACTGCTTGGGAAATTATTTTGCACAGGGGGAGATGGGGGGACACACGACACTTCTTATTTTGCTGCTCGCAGCCTCCACAGCACAAACGGGTGGTGCGGGGAGGGAAGGGGGGCTTGGAGCGTCTTCCCACCCCCGCACGGGCAAGCAGCAGAGTGGAGGGGAGCAGGGCGGTCTCAGGCACTGTCCGGGGGTGACCGGGGCCCCCGGCAAGGCAGGTGTGGGGGTCCTGGGCCGGGTCCCCGTGGCATCCCGCACCCCCGGGGATCGCCCCCAGCCCACCCCCTTCCCCACCGGGCGGGAAGGGGGAGGATGCTCTGCAGGGTCCCAGAACAGGGATCAATGTTACAAAGCGCATCCCCTCGGGGTGGGGGGGAGTGGAAACGGGGGACAGAATCCCAAAGTACTTTTTGTTTTTACGAAGCCGTCGAGAGCTCGTCCAGTCTGAACTAACAACTGCGTAGAACTAGACCAACTGCGAAACCGCCCTCCCCCCGCCCCAGCCCCGGCTCCCGGCATTAATATGGCGCCTGCGAGCGAGGGAAGCACTTTTCTCGGTGTTTAGCAGTTGAAATGTGCTCCCTGAAGGTCACACCAGGCGACGCGCCCGTTGGCTGCCGCACAG
>NW_009647437.1:1960436-1961774 GCF_000708025.1 Charadrius vociferus
CTTTTCCTCTCATTAAAAAAAAAAAAAAAAAAATACCGGGGCTCGGAGGGAGTAATTCCTCGTGCTTGGAAATTAAAAGGCTCAGATCTCCTATGTGACCCTGTTAAGACAGGGGAGCGCTGTTCGCAGCTACTTTAAAGCGCCAGTCTCAGTTGGTTTGGAGGTCGGAGCTACTGTTCATCAGGAAGAGAAGTGCAGTGCAGGAGGCAAACTCTGTCCCCGGGGTTGTGTGCGGTCCCCCTGTCCGCCGGCTAAGTGCACCTACCAAGGGAAAAAAGAGAGGCAGGGGGGCTAACCGCGCCGCTTAAATGTTCTCTGCTTTCTCCTGCCGGGGGATAAGCAAGGAACAAGCTTCTCAAGCCGCCGCTCACCCACAGGGCCAACAAAAAAAAAAAAAAAAAAAGAAACCAAAAAACCCAAACCACCTATTCTTGGCATTTGCGTCCCACTTGAGGAAAGTGTCTGGAAAAAAATCCCCCAAACTCGACTCAACACACTTGGCAATAATCTCCTTTTAAATCTTGGGTCTTGCTGCTACATTAGGCTCCGTGATATTGCATTCCAAAGAAAATAGACTGGGTATTAGAAGAGGAATCTCCTCTTCCTAATGAATATTTACCCTGAGGTCATTACATCCGTAATGGTCCTCGCTTAACTTACCTTGCTCCCCTCTTTCTCTGCTAGAGACTGGGATTTCAATCACAATGCCCTCGATTTTAAAGTGCCGTGTACCATTTAATGGCGGGGTGCAGGCAAGGTTAGAATATTATTGACTTCGTGCAATATATAAGATGGATACATACGTTTAAGACTTTTAACTTTTTGTTGCAATGACACGCTGTATTTTTATGAGATACCTATTATGTAGACAGAACCATTGTGCTGTAGCTGCCTCACAGTTGCTGGATCGTTTCTATCAGATGAAAGATTTTGAATAGTTTTCTTTCAACAATGCATCCTTTTGGTCTTGATACAAAGAATGTAGGCATGGTATACACTTAAACAGCTCTGTCACAGAGCAAGATTAAATAGAGTATATATCGAATCCTGTCTGCAGTATAATACGCACAGGGAACAGACTGGAGCTCCCTCCGCAGCTGAAGAAGCCCATTAAGGTCTGATGTCCTGGAAGCATCTTCCAGATTTCCCTTATCTGTGATATTCGCTAAGCTGTTAAAAATCTTTACAGCCGGACTCGAAAATCGGCTGTTTCCCACGGAAAGACCGAGTTTGATAACGGCGTCTTTTAACAAAATCTACTGCTGGCGCTGCGGTAAAGGGGCAAATTACGCTCTATCTCGTTATTCATCTCTGCGGCCGCCGGGACGCTGCCGTGCC
>NW_009647437.1:1961854-1964763 GCF_000708025.1 Charadrius vociferus
GGGGGTGCGGGGCGGGAGGCTCGGCGCCAGCAGCTCCCCCTCCAGTGCTCACTCAAGCGACTTGACCAAAGTGCACGTGCTGAGCCCAACTTTCCTCTCCCCCTTTCCCCAGCTTTGTGCTCTCCGCTGATTGAGTCCCCATATTAAGCTCGAGATCCTTTCTAAGCAACTGCTAAGAAGTCAAGAGCATCCTTGCTTGCTTTCTCTCCGTGGCCTTTCATGCCCTCAATTTGTTATTCTACTGACACTTTTCTTAAAGTTAGCGCCTAGCATTGAAACATTAGCGACAAAAGCCCTGGAAAATCTCTCCCTCCTCACCGCTAAATCCTCTAATGGGTCAGTGCGTGTCGAATTTTTATTTGATTTCCAATAATCTCTTCAATGTTAAACCTACCTCAGCCCAGCGCCTCACCTACGGGATATTTTTCAGCTTCGCTTTGGAAAGTAGAGGCGCTCAGATTTCCTTCCACGTGCACCCACTAATTTATAAATGAGTGTATACAGCTGTCTCCGTGTATATCTATGTCTCTATATCTGCAGTAACGCTTTCATTTTGTGTCAAAATAACATATCCTGTCACTCCACGCCAAAAGTATATTTATCGAATGAAATAGCACCGCAAGCTGCATCTTCTTTATCAAACCTTCATTTCTGTTTTACCCAATTGTTAAATATCTTTTCATTTCTTTTCCTATTTTAAAATATGTATTAGAGTAATTGTTACTTGGAGGTCTTTTGTGTATCTATAGCTCCTTTGATTCATATCTTTTCCTTTCTTTTAATCTTGTTATGCGAAATTATATACACGTTTCTCAGGAAATCCAAGGAGCATAACTTTATTAAATAGAAACCTCCTAATCCTGGAGTTTTGCCGCAAATACCATTATTTTTTTTAAAGTACACGTTCCTAACCCATGTTTTTTGAATGAAGATCCCTAAGTCCTCTTCACTTTATTACGCGGATTTTGTGAAATGATTCTTCAACTCTCTGATTTAAATAAGTTTTAGTGTGAATCAAGAATGAACATTATCCTCTAACCTGAGGTCAAGTGAAGGGCGATTTACATGACAAAGAATAACGCCCATTTTGTCCAATATGAAACAACTTCACCTTCGGCATCATTAAGAAGAATTTAGCACTTTCAGGGCTTTGGGGGTTGGGTTTTTTTTGGTAAATAGTTGGCTATGTATAGCGCAATTTCCCTTTTATAAATCACAATACAAAGGCCAACTTCTTGTGCTCTCGAATTTCGGCATTATTTTTGTAGCCTTAAGTAGAGAGAATTTGCACCTGCTGGTATTTAAACTTTAACATATTAGCTGGGGAGGACTTATCAGCCCAGCGCACTGCCTCGAAAGAAATTAACAATCTTCATTAAAGTAAAGGAAAGGGGGGGGAGGGGGGAGCGGGGGGGGAGAGATGTGACCATTTAAGGCGCTGTCCCGGATCTCCCCGATCTATGCCGGTTCCGAGTGGATTATTTGGGGTCCTTAGAGCAGCAGAATTACCCGCTTTACTCCCCCCACCCCCCAAACACACACGCTCACTTCCAAATTTCGGCTTCTCTCTGGGCACTTTAACCCTCTCGACACCTCTCCCCCCTCCCTGCTCAGAGCTCTGCCCTGCAGAAGGAGGTTACCAGGAGCCAGGGGCACCCCAGCTGCACTCCCGGGGCTCAGCCCCGACCCCCCCCAGCTCCCCGCCGGGCTGCTCCCGCCGCACCTCCCTTCAAGAGCACTTCCCCCAAAAAATCAGGTTGTGCCCTTAGTGGTTTCTTCCCTCTCTTTTATGGCCATTTTCGGCTGAGTTCGCTCCCTCCCTCCCCTCCACTCTGTTTCTCTCTCTCTCTCTCTCTCACACACACACACACACACTACAAGAGCCCGTGAGGAAGTGATCTTAATCCAAATATCAAACTTACCGTCCGGAGGATTCCGCCTTGGAAAAGTTCTGCTCTGCTGGGTCTCAGAGTTAAAGCAACCACCGTCATCCCTCATTAAGAAGA
The DNA here is from genome assembly GCF_000708025.1 of Charadrius vociferus. Classification (NCBI taxonomy): domain Eukaryota; kingdom Metazoa; phylum Chordata; class Aves; order Charadriiformes; family Charadriidae; genus Charadrius; species Charadrius vociferus. The sequence goes on from NW_009647437.1 coordinate 1,963,861, forward strand.
GCTCAGGGCCGGGGAGAGGGGCTGCAGGCAGAGGGCCACGGGCGGGGAGCTGGGCTCCCCCGGCTCTGCCCGCCCGGCTTTGCTGGCTCCCCGGGGGGGGACGGGGGCGGGGGGACGCAGGGGACCGAGACCCTCTTCCCCGCAGGCGGCTCCGGCGCTCTCGGGACGGGGGCACACCGGGCACCGGGATTTCTCCCGCGGACATGGGCGTGCGCACAAAAAAGTGTGCTTGTTCACAGCTAGACCGGGGAAGTGGGAACATTTCGTGTTTACAACCAGCTCCGGCTTGTAATGGTGAGATGTAGTTCAAGCAGCGCTCCTGTGTGTCGCGGGCTCTTAACTGGAGCTTTGCTCAGTCATTGAGAGCGATAGAAAGTATATGGAAATCAATATATAGACAGTGTGGAGGGCAGATAATGGATTCTAGTCAGTGAGTGTTATAATCTGCATTATGGGCTTCCTATTGTTTAGACTGAGCACAAATTTCCAAAGGGTGAAGTGTTGGGTGGTTCCCCCCCCCTTCTTCTTCCTCTTTTTGGAGGGCTTTGTGTGTATAGGGTGAGGGGGGGGTCGTTAAATCCTCCTGCCACAATTATCAGAGTACCCCCCCTCTTCCCGCCCGCCCCATCTGATTTTAAAGGTAGTGCTTTCACGGCGAAGCTAATGACTTTCATTTAATTGAACATGCCCTGATGTAGCGGATTGTTCTCGCAGCCCTGCGCCTTTGTTGCTTTTGGGGGGAAATAAAGCTAATCAAACCTTTTGTCACGGCCAAATTCTCCCTCAGGGTCTCCCAAACATTTGTTTGAATAATTCACCTCAAGAATTGAAAATACTAATTGATTTTAAAATGCAAGCCCGGAGGGACGGGGAGGTGGGGGTGGAGGGGGTGAGGGGGATGGG
>NW_009647437.1:1964990-1967125 GCF_000708025.1 Charadrius vociferus
AAAGTGCCGGCGGTGGCAGGGGTGGGCTCCGCCGGGCGGGGAGGGGATCCCGGTCCGGGCGCCTCGGCCCCATTCAGGGAAGAATTTTGATGCGATTCATTAGAAGTAACGAGTTGACATAAGGTAAATCTACATCGAGGGGGCCTTTCTTTGAGTGCATGGGGAAGCTTCATTAACCATCGCTAACAAGGCGTGCAAATGCTCTGATTGGGCAGCTTTCTTGTAACGCCAGGGCCTTAGCAGGATGCCCACCTAATGAGGGTCACCACAAGAGACTGATAAAATATTCAAATTTTCCGTCGCACCAGGAACTTTGTACTAAAGGAGAAAGTTGAGGCAACTGTGTGCTTGTTTACCTTGGGAAGGCACACTCAGGGGAGAAGGCATCTAGCTCTGACATCTCCATCTCCCAGAGAAACCCCGAGCCGGATGGTCGCTGCTTTTTGGACGTTTGTTTGTTAAATTCGTCGACAGATTTCCCCCCGCCTTCTCTCGTTTTCCCCCTGTCTAATTATGTTTCTCCCGGGTTTAATGCGCTGATAAATAAATAACTTGTCTGCGAGGTTCCGTGCTTTTTTTTTTCTTTTCTTTCTTGCTTTTTTTTTTCTTGAAGAAGAATTATTAAAATCAGCCTGATGGCTGTAATGATATGTCAATCATTTCAAAGTTGCTGCTTGTTGCTAATATGTCAGCCTCTGTATACATCACCGCTACTTTCCTCGCTGCCGCGTTTAAAGGCTGTCCCCTCCTCCCCCCGCAATTTGTTTCTTCAAGTTTTCATTGCTAGGTTACGATTTCTAATTAGAGCTAAGTATTTCACTTAATATTTAATTTAGACGCCCAGCACATATATCATACCTAGATCAGTCAATCAAGTGTCCCTTGTTGATAATGCTACATCATTAAGAGTTTTGTTTAATTCAGGAGCAAGCGACTGCACGGCTGCTGCTGCTGCTGCAGAGCAGGTAACTTTCGGCTGGCGGGAGCCGCCGGCAGATCCAGAGGGACGCGGGGAAGCAGCCCAGCCGGGCGGCGGCTCAGGCTCCCTCTCCTCCCGAGGAAAGTTTGCTGCTTTCCAAGCCGGCACCTCGCCGCGGAGGCGAGCTGAGCTCCTTTTCTCCCTTCTCTCAAAGAAAGGGGGAAAAAAAAAAAAAAAAGAAAAAAAAAGGTATCTCACGTTTTCCTCCTCCAGCCTCTGTGTTTACGCGAAAAAAAGTGTGTGTGTGGGGGGGGGGTGGTGTCCCCAAAAGTTTAACTTGGAAGCTGGAGCACTGTTTTGGACTAGTAATAAAATACCCCCCTTGGCTTCTTCAACCAATCCAAACTGTTAAAAAAAAAAATAAATAAAATCACTTGCCCACTTGTTTCTAAGCACGACCGGTACAGCGCATAATCGCATCGACAGGGCTGTGTTACGGGAGCTGGATGGGCCACATCTCACACACCCATCAAATGCGCATTCATTTATCTCGGGAAATCGTGACTAAAAAGAGAGGGAGAGGAAGAAAGAGAAAGAGGGAAGGAAGGAGGAGGATAGACGTGTTTGTAAAGACAGCATCAGTGCAAAATTGCCAGCGCTTACCACTGAAGACTGACAAAAATTCAATTAAATCGTAATAATAATAATAAAAAGCCTAACAAGACCAACACGATGGGTTCTCCTTTACCTGCCCTGGGCTATCCCTCTCTCCCCCCTCGCCATCCCCCTCGCCGCCGCGGCGGTGCTGCGTTTGCCGCTCGCCCGTACCTCGACCGCTACGCCCCAGCCCCGTCTGAACCCCTGCCTCCCCCGATAAAAAAAAATAATCAGCCCTTGCAAGCGTCGACTGAGTCACTCCCGAGTCAGGATTAAGGGGCACTAACTAGGCAGCAGAAAATCGCAGCCTCCTGGGAGCGACCATCAAAACAAGCAGCGAAATAAAAGACCTTCCCTCCCTGCTTCCCTTCCTCTCCCCGGAAAAGCGCTCCAGGTTGGCAGCCCGACACACACACACACGCACGCACACATACACACACGCACACAACTTCGCGGGGCTCCCTCCAGAAGAGAGCACAAGCTTGTCCTGGTGCCTTTAGGGGAAGGGTTTGGGTGGGTTTGGTTTGGGGGTTTTTTGGTTTGGTTTCCTTTTTTTTTT
>NW_009647437.1:1967563-1971072 GCF_000708025.1 Charadrius vociferus
GGGTCCGGGCTCGGCATTAGCCGATCCCATTGACAGTTTGCAGCCAGCAGCTGCAGTCATTAAAAGCCATTTACACCCTGGCCTCCCCACACAAAGCTAGAGCGCCAACAATTATCTGCTTGCACATTTCAGGACATGAGAGTCTGTCCCTAACAGGCTTAGGGGAGCGCTCAATCCCCGGCCGGGCTGGGCAAGCAGCGGATCCGTTTCCCCCTGTCTGGCTACCGACCACCGCGCCTCGGTGACCCGCGCCGGCGAGCGGCGACAACAGGCGCAAGCATTTTAGGATGGTGGCTCCGTCCTCGCAGGAGCTTCTGGCTGGCGGAGCTCCTGTGCTGGGCGTCCGCGGGAGCGGAGAGGAGAGCGGGCTGCAGTAAGACCTTGGTGTTAGCGGAGGGGCACATCGGGGGTGTGGGTTTGTTTGGCTTTAAACGCAGAGACACGCGCACAGGGTAGACATGCGTTGAGATGCCCTACAGAAGGATATTTTGGAAGAAAGATTTTCACCAGAAATGCAGTTGTTATATGCTTCACATGTCTGGGAAAAGAAAGAAAGAAGGAAGGGAGGAAGGAAGGAAGGAAGGAGGAAAGCAGGAGAGAAAGAGAGAATGAAAGAGAGTAAGAAAGAGAGAAAAGAAAGACATGAAAGATATATTGACGGTTTGAAAGGTTCATCAGGGAACCTAACGGAGGGATGGAACCTGCAGGCGAACGACCAGTGCATGATCGTCTGGAAGATTTAAAAAAAAAAAAATAATAAAATAAAAGAAGCCGGTTTGGATTATATTCTAGAAATACATTTTAAGGCAGTTTAATTTGCAGCTTGAAGAAAAAGGGAATCAAATATTAAGAAACTCCCGCAGGAATTCCCCCCACCCTCCCCTCTGTAATCCTTTACATAAAAGGAAAGGATTACAAAGAAAAAGATTTTGTGTGTGTGTGTATTAAAATCTTTGGCTAAACATATTGTTGTCCAATTAATACCTCCAAGTCGATTTGTAGAGGGGCTGAGAAGTCTCTTTACCTCCTCAGCTGTACAACTGGAAATACGAGCCGGGGGGCGCGGGGGGCGAAAAAAGTTTTGCTCAAGTCTGTTAACAGAAGTGTTTAAGCAGATCACTAAAAATTAAGAGGGCGAGTTATTTCCATTAGGACTATGAAGCCATGTAGCTCACCGATGACAGTTTAGTGGAAATCAGATGAATGTGTAATACAGCGAGCTTCTTCCAGTCCAGCAGCTCTTCCAACTGGACCTATTCATCTGCCACTTGGAATTATTTCACGAGGAGTGCGCTGTGAAAGGATCACAACCAGTTTGGAGCCCAGCTAAAGAACTTCTACCACCCATAGCAGTATTATTATTATCCTTCGGATAGGGCAAGTCACGCTATGTTTTCACATTTTAATTGTAATATCTCTCTTCCCCCCCCTCCTTCCCTCCATTGATGTCTGAAAGTAGTTTGGGCTCCAAGCCTCACCCCTCGATCTCCATCGGAATGCAGAAAAGATCTTTAAAAAAGTTTTGAATTCCTCAATGATTTTTCTTCTAGAAAGGCGGCTTAGGATAATTATTTCAGCTTTATTGAGGGCAGATTAGTTGAAGTCTGGATGCTGCGTTTCAATACTCGTTGTACATGCCTTTACAATGTCGGTATTGTTTGCTACTGTGTGTGAACCTATTCAAAATATACACTTTTTAACACCAAGCAAAGTCCTGTCTAAATATACACAGTAAGTCTGGAAAGATGTCCATGACCCGTACAAATCTCTGTAAATCACACTTCCATAGCTACAGAAACTAAACAAAAGAGTTACCAGCTCAAGATGCTGATTAAATCTTCTTAAAAGCAACATACCTAATAATAAATATAGTTGCATGGTAGCAAGGTCTGGCGACCCAGCTAGATCTTACTGAGGGATGGACACAAACCACCACAGAGATTTTCCTTGGTCCCACTTAAAAAAAAAAAAGGAAAAGAAAGAAAATAAATCTGGGTTCAAACCCGCTTTCGCTCGCCTCCCTTTCCTCCTCCTAGCACAGAAGCCCTGCAAGTTCGCGGCAGAAATTGCGGGGAAAATGAGAGGTGCGGTGTAAAGCCCCGGTGGGTTTTGGGGTGAGGACCAGCCCCGCGAGGTCGCCGGGCTGCGGAGAAAGGAAGGGTAGAGCGAGGAGGTGAGGCGAGTGGGAGGAGGAAAGCCGGAATGAAAGAAAAACAAAGTGGAGAGAGGGAAGAGAAAGGAGAAGGAAAGGGAAGGCGAGAAGGAGCGGGAGGGCGGGGGAAGCAAGGAGTGGGACGGGGGAGGCAGCGAGCGGGGCGCCGCCGGAGCCGGGCGCGGAGCCGGTCCCTGCGCGGCTCTCGGCGGAGCCGCCGCGGAACTCCGCGGGCAGCGGATCCCTCCTTCCGCGGAGAAGGGCAGGAAGCGGGAGAGGGGAGGAGAGGACAGAGACTCTTCGGGGAACCGGGGCTAAACCCAGGCTGTACTGTATGTGCCTGCTTCTGGGAGGGTCACCGGCGTGAGGATGGGTCTAATGATCTCATCTTTCTTTTCTTCCCCGGCACTATTAGTGCTCAGATAGGCAGAATGAAGTGAAACTACGTGCAAATCATGTGTAAATTGTCTCAGTTAGGAGCCCTTTATCCGAACGTGTATCCCAGCCTGGCCCATTTACTTTCCCCCCATATCTCCTTTAGCTTTAACGAGGCTCGTTAAGATCACAATAATATTCCACCCTCTAATTGCTCATCCCATTCAACAAATATGTGCACACTGCTTTTCGCATTATTTGATCCCTTATTTAGGAGGGGTGTGGAGAGGGAGGGGGGGAGACAGGGAGAAGGGGAAGTGCTGAGATTAGGAGTTGCAAAGATTAAGGAGGAAAAAAAAAAAAAAAAAAAAAACAACCAGGCTTTTCCACCAACCGCCCCGCTTCCCTCCCCCCCCGTGCATTTGGGCGAAGTGGTAAAAACCTTCCTTACGTACTCCGTAATGATTGGCAGGGCTGACAGTGATTGGCAGGGGCTGCCATGGCAACGCCACAACGACACTCGGAAGACCAATAGAAAAGCGAAACAAAATGTTTCAGCGCTGCACTCACTGTGGATTTAGGGGAGATATTATGAGGCTGTTGTCATTAGGGCGATTGCTGTTGAATCACTGAATCCTGACTCGGCGGCGGCGCGGGGCCGGGTGTGTGTGAGTGCGTGTGCGTGTGCGCGCGTGTGTGTGCGTGTGCGTGTGTGTGTGTCCGCGTGTGCGTGCGAGTGTGTGTGCCCCCGTGCCTCTATGTGGCTGTGTGTGCGTGTGCGGGTGTGGATGCGTGCGCGGTGCGTGTGCCCTTTCCTCCCTTCTTCCTCCCTTTCTTTCTTTTCTCCTTGATTTATCTCCCCCTCTCCCCGGTCATCCCATGGTGTTCAGGTCCCCGCTAGAGCTTTATCCCACCCATTTCTTCTTGCCAAACTTCGCCGCCGACCCGCACCACCGCTCCCTCCTTCTCGCCAGCGGCGGCG
>NW_009647437.1:1971146-1971604 GCF_000708025.1 Charadrius vociferus
TCAACAAGCACGAGTCCATCCTCCGCGCCCGGGCGGTGGTGGCCTTCCACACGGGCAACTTCCGAGACCTCTACCACATCCTGGAGAACCACAAATTCACCAAGGAGTCCCACGGCAAGTTGCAGGCCATGTGGCTCGAAGCGCACTACCAGGAGGCCGAGAAGCTAAGGGGTCGCCCGCTGGGGCCGGTTGATAAATACAGGGTGAGGAAGAAGTTTCCGCTGCCCAGGACCATTTGGGATGGCGAGCAGAAGACGCACTGCTTCAAGGAGAGGACTCGCAGCCTCCTGAGGGAGTGGTACCTGCAGGACCCTTACCCCAACCCCAGCAAGAAAAGGGAACTGGCTCAGGCCACGGGGCTCACCCCCACGCAAGTAGGCAACTGGTTCAAAAACCGAAGGCAAAGAGACAGAGCAGCGGCGGCTAAAAACAGGTCAGTGGGGCTGCGGGGCCCCGCT
>NW_009647437.1:1972141-1973616 GCF_000708025.1 Charadrius vociferus
TGGCGCCTTCCCCCCGCCGAAGGGCCGAGGCGAGCGGTGCGGTGCGGTTCAGAGCGGGTTTGTGCCGAGCAGGCGGCTCCGCTCCGATTGTTCCCGCTCCCCTGCACGGGCTGCGGGACCAGCACACCCACACCCCGCCGCCGCTCGGCTCGGGGAGAAAAAGGCAGAAAAAACCTTTAGGAGATCGGGAAACCTCTTTTTTTTTTCCTTTTTTTTTCCCTATTCTCATTTATCTGTTTACACCACATGGAGACCTGGCCCTCCGATCGTGTATTTCCTGTACATTTACGTTTGCATTTATTTGCGTGTCTCTCGGTGTCTTTTTTTTTTTTTTCCTAATTTCTGCTTTGCCATCATAAAAGCGATAAAACTATGCACTCTCTTTCTTTCTTTTTTTTTTTTTTTTTTCATTTTCTCCTCACCCTCCGTAAAAGTTATTTTGCAAATGAAAATGGACGCTTAATCCAGCTTGACACACTGCTTTCATTTTAATTTAAGTTTGGCTACCGCTGTAAGCATGTAAACAAAACTTCTTGTTCTTGTAAATGTTGTCTCTTAAATTCCTCCTAATTATAGCACTAGTGCTATTGATTCAAGGTCCTGTAGGAGAAATGTAACCTAAAAGTCCCTCGCCATTTAATTTCCATTAAATGGAAAACAGATCAGCTTAGGACTGTAAATAAACAGAAGTTGCCTACGGATGCTTTTGTTGACTCAACGCTGTTGACAGCAGATGAATGCACCAGGAATTGTAAATGGGAGAAAAATCAAAGACGCTGAAATTAGAGAACTTAAAATAATGAGAAATGTAGACTAAACCGGCTACATTTTTCTATTCTTTGAGCGTAGAGTGTATTTTGATTCACACCGGCAGTGCTAGGCGCTAGAGGTTGTGGCTGGCTGCTCAGCCCAGGACTTTTAGCCCTTATCCTCGAATCAGGCTTTCTTTGGGTTTCGAGCGGAATGAACAGGCGCAGAGAAATATTCCCAATACGCTAGTGAACCTAGAAATTATTTATTGCCTCTTGAATTAAAAAAAAAAATGTTCCACGGCAACGTACCCGTAAGCGTTGACGGTGAAAAGACCAGCACTTTAAAGATAATTTGGGCTTTCAGATGGAAAAGGGACTTAAAAATTCGAGCCGAGAGAAACGCTGCGTTCCACCATCGCCCCTTTTTTTTTTGTTTGTTTGATTTGATAGTGCTGCGCCCCCGGGACAGGACCTTCCTCCAGTCCCGCCGCGGACCCTAGAGCATTTATCCGAGCCCTGGGGAAAAAAAAAAAAAAAAGAAATATTTAGGCAGATATTGGCCAGAGCACAAAATGGGGATCCTGTAGGATTCTTTCCCGCTACAGACCGGTCCCTGCAAGGTTTAAGGAGCTCATACAAACGTGGTTTTCTACTAGGCCCCTTTATTTGTGTATGCGCCGGGGCTACCCCGCGCCGCCCGGGGCAGGCTACCACCGGTGGCGC
>NW_009647437.1:1974124-1975356 GCF_000708025.1 Charadrius vociferus
ACCAGAAAACCCCCCCCCCCCCCCACCGTCAGCCAACACCACCACCAAGAGATGGAGCTAAAACTTCAACAGTCACAAACGCTGGTGCTGCAGCGGGGGGGTGGGGGGGCGGGAAATAATAATTATTATATATATAAAAAGAAAAAAAAGAAAAAAAAAAACAAAGCAAAAGTGACAATTGTATTCTTTTTAGGACAAGCACGATTTCTCCTTTGCGCTTTTCCATGGACGCATTTCACCCACTTGCATGATGATGATGATTAAATTTGTATCTGGGAAAAAATATTCTCTATAGTAAAGGAAAACAAACAGAAACCAGACAAACAAACGCAAACTCCAATCGAATTTGTACAAAAATCAAAAATAAAAAAAAATTAAAAGGAACTCCTTGAAGAGGGAAATAACAAATGTTTATCGCCTTTTTGTTGGTCCTATTTCTCTCTCTTTCTCTCTCCCACTCCCTTTCTCTCTTTTTTGTTTTGTTTTGTTTTTTGTTTTTTTTTTTTTTAAGTCCAAGTGATGGTCCAGCCAAGATGCAATTTTCTGTTTTTTTGTTCAGCAGACAATCATTTTATTCGTAAGCACCTTTTTTTCTACACTTCTGTCACTGCCTGTGTGGGTACTGGTTATAAATGTGGAAAAAGAATAGTTATGACTGTAACAGATTTTTATTTTTATTTCAAAATTTTATATGAATTATGTATATCTTAATGATGCGGTCATTTTCCCAGTTTGTAATATATGTGTAGAAATGCTTGTATATGATATTTGCTCTACTCTTTCTTTCTTCCTCCCCCCTCTCTGTCTATCTCCCTCCCACCCTTTCTCTCTCTCCTTTTTATTTTCCTTGACTCGGTGTTCCTTGCACAAACTTAGCTGTCAAGATCTGACGTGCTAGGTTTTCAAAAGGGACCTCAGCGATAGAAAAAAAAAAAAGGAAAAAAAAAAAAAAAAGCTTAGGGTGCAACCGTAGTTATCTTATGCAAAAGCTATTTTGAGTATTTCATAGCAGCTTTGGGGGGTCTCTTCTTAAACTCCACGTAGGACGCTTAAACTATTGTTTCCTTAACTGCGTGTTTATCTATATGTACAAACTTTCTAAATCAAATACAGTATTCCATTTTCTTATCTATCCAGCGATGTTGGTGTTTTTGTCCGCCACGGAAAAACACGCCCTCCCCGTGGGCTCCTCGCCCCGCGCCCTACCCCGCGGGGCGCGCAACGCTGCGCGG
>NW_009647437.1:1975490-1976310 GCF_000708025.1 Charadrius vociferus
CCCCTCCCTGCTCCCTCCCGCCCCCCAGTCCTTTTTTTTGTGCACTCCGAGCTGAAAGGCTTCCCCTGGCCGCCTGGCTGCAGGGCCGGGTGTCTCCAGAGAGCGGTTAAGACATTTCGGGATTTGTTTTGTAGCTTTAAATGAAAACAAAAACATAAACTTCTCCCCCTAAGCGGGCTGCAGCTCCTCCCCTCGAATCCTCAGTATATTGTAATGTGCTGAAAGAAGCCTTTATTTGCATGACTAACAGTATTTCAGCATCTTCCTTTCTTTTTTCTTTTTCTTTCTTATTTTTTTTTTCTTTCCTCCCATTAAAGTTTTGCTTTGCCCTGGGCAGATTATTCAGCCGTAAATTAACGAGAGGTATATTCTAAACTTGTTTTTACTTGAAAATACAATTTTGAAACTTACCAGGGATTTAAGGAGAAACGTGCCTGGAATTTCTTGACCATTTCCAAACTAATTTGGACTTCCGATCTACCTTTGTGTTGCCCGAATCCTCTCTCCCTCTTCCTTTCTTTTTTTTTTTGGGGGGGGGGAAGTCCGAGCTAGGTTTAGGAAGCGCCTGGGCTTCCCCTCGCGTCCCCCCAGCCCCGAGAGGCTCCCTGGGGATGCGGGGGAACCCCCTAGGGTGTGAGATCTCAGAGCAGGCCACTAATGGGTAATTTTAAGGAATAAGCTGATGTGCAAATACGTTCATACACCTTTGGTGCCCCTGAAGAAAAGCCGCGCGTGTGCGCGCAGCGAGCGCGTAGAGGACGTGTTCCCCCGTGAACCGCCCCCCCCCGGCCGGGGCAGGAAAGAGTTTCCGCGCTGGGCC
>NW_009647437.1:1977202-1981589 GCF_000708025.1 Charadrius vociferus
CACCCCCCACCCCGGCAGAGAGGCAGCGGAGAGGCCTCGATAGGAAAAAATCCCGTCCCTTCCAGTCACCCCCGGGTTTGGGTAGGAAGAAGCTCTTCGGTGTCGGTACATTGTTTTTAAGAGCAATATTTCTGCTCCTCGTTCGTAGGAGTGTCGTTCTCATCCTGCTTTATTTTTAACGGGCTTTAATACCTGAAAGGATTCAGAGGCGTGAAAGTTTGGATTTTTTTTTTCTTTTTCTGCCTTCATTTTCGCGTCTCGAAGCTGCAGCTAGAAGGCGTCAAGCCGGCAGCAATAATCTACCTCAACTGAGCCTTACACTGATAGGTTTGGATTTTTCTTCCCTCTGATTAAGCCTCCACAAGATCGCCCCGTCGTACCGTGGCTGCTCGGGGAGGCCAGAGATCGCCTTTAGCCTCACCCCACCCGTACCTGGCCTCAGGCTCCAGCCTCCCAGGCAGGGCCCTTGCTCCTATGCCATTTGCCACCCCCTATATCCGAAAAGTTAGCCCCTTGGACAGGAGTCCCAGCCCAAACCCGGAGGAGCGGGCTGCCACGGCCCCGCCGGGGATGTTCGTCTCTCCCCGGAGTCTTTGTGCGAGGCAGTTGGACACACACACACACACACCACACACCACACACACATCCAGGGGGGCGCCGGTGCCTGAGAGGTTTGGGGGTGCCAAGGGTGCAGCTAATGATATGCCGTTTCAAAGCCGGGCAGCGTAATGGATAAATGATGTTGTTTTAGGATTTGCATTAAAAACCTGAATGGCTGATTGAGGTGTAAATCTATGAAAAGCTGCGTTTAAGCCTTCTCACCCACTAAGTCCATCTGCCCCGGGAAGATAGGGCCTATCGAGCCCCGCCAAACTGGAGGGCTGCCTCCTCCCTGCCCCTGGCCGAGCATTATCGACAGCCCCTCTCCAGCATTAGTTTATTATCCGCGCCCGGCTCGGCCGTTGATTAAGATGAAATTACTCGGAAGCTGAAGTGCGTCTGATCAATATTTAGGGGAAAGCCTGAGGAGGGGAGGCAGATGGTCGGAGCCCCGCAGCACACGGCGCTGCTGTCAGTCCCTGTACAGATTAATATGAAGTTATCTATTACTTTAATTTTTACTGCATGCATTAAATATGTCAAACATTCCATCAGAAAAAGATTTAAAAGCGTTTCAGGAGAGCTGTGAGGCAGGAGGGCACTGGTGGTGGTTAAATGACTGATCTGTACCTTTCTTACAGGTTGTCTCTTTCCCCCTTCTCCCCGCTTTCGCTGCCCCTTAGCGTGGCTGGGTGTGCTTTGTGTGCCTTCTGGGCCGCTGCTGCTGCCGGCCCTCCGCGGCCAGGCGTGGGCTTCGCTTCGGTCATCCCCAGCTCCCTCTGCCCGATCAATTACAGCCGCCTTTTCGATGGGACTTGAATCTGCTTGCCCGTTGCCCTTAATTTTTAGCATACCCGGATGAGGTTACTGCCCCGGCCCGAAGTGAAAAGAAATGTGGACGTTGGTGCCCTGGTATTGCTCTGATTTCTTCGGTTAGCTGAGCACAACTTTCTATTCGTGTTTATTCATGCAGTTTCTTTTTCAGCTCCACATCGCACTGGCCTGGATTAAAGGGAGAGGATAGACAAACATTGCCTTTTTCCAGAGCGCACACACACACACGGGTGTGCAGAGAGACACACGCACACAGTCCAAAATGCAGAGGGCACCCGTGGCCCGTACCCGCCTCACCACCCTGCAGAGACCCCTGACACGCAGAAGTTTGTAAATAGTGTATAAAAAGGGGGGGCGGATGAACTAAATCATCCAGTTGCTGAATGAGCAAGGGATGGAGAAGGCGAGAAGGGGAGGGCAGAGAGAGCTGGGAAGAGAAAACACTAAATGTATTACCGATGGTCGCACTAAATATTGTCTTCTGGCACGGTGATGACAAAAAGCAGGGGCTGCGGGGACACAGCTATGATTAAATGATACTAAAGGGATTTGTGTTGCTGTGTCTGGGGGAGGGACGTCTGTGAGGTTTTGTTTTCGTCGCTGTTCTTTTTTTTTTTTTTTTTTTTTTTTTTGGAAGTAAGGTGCTTTCAGACCAGGAGGCTTCGAAATGGCTCGGCACCTCGGGATCTGCAAGAAAAGAAACATGCAGAAGAGTAATGAATAAAGAAAAGGTAGATGTAAATATCTGGAAATGTGTGGTTAGAATGGCCTCGCTGTAAGCGAGGTCGAAGAGGGAGGATCGGCTCTCCCTGCTGCAGGCAGGTCCTTTGCCGAACAAGTCGAAAAAGAAAGAAGAAAACTATGCTGGAAGTCAAGATTTACAATATCTAAAGCGAGACTGCGAGTGACTTTAATTCCAGTCCCAGCTATTAGAGGGAGATTTAGCTCTACTGCAAATATTTGCTTTTTTGTCCCCATAGAAACATCATTAGGGGAAGTTCATTTAATAATAAGGTCAATTAAAGAGTATTTTTCAATGAGTGGAGGAACAATTGCTTTCCTACTGGAATAACCTCTTTAGCAATATCTGGCAACAATAAAGTAGTACGGCAGTCTACCAGAACACACTGATTTCCACCCGGGCCTGGAGGAGCGCGTGTATTTGCGTGGGTGTGTGTGCATGCGTACACGGGTGAGCACACACGTCCACGCAGCGTGGCTATGTGCACTCGCTGCTGGGATGGATTTGGGGTGTATAATGTCCACACACACTCGCATATATACGTCGACACACGTATACGTAGATATATGCGTGCTTTCAGATTAAAGTAGCTCTTGTAATATCTTGTAGAACACTAAATATTCCCTTTTAATATCTAAATAGGTCAGTAATACAGTTCAATAACATTGGAGGTGTCTGTATATTCTCTCTCTTCAGTCTGTGATAAAACATTCTTTAAGACTATTGGGATTTTACACTGTAATTCTATTAAATAGTAATTGAAGGGTCGCGAGAGGCTATGATACAGGATCAGCAGTGTGTAAGCCGTCCGTTTGAACTTTAATTTGGAATCATAGGCAGATGGGATCACGGCCTCTTTGTGGTGCTTGCAGATTTAAAACTAGCCGGCACATGGAGGGGAAAAAAAACCACCCAACCCTGCAATGCAGATTCATTCATTAAACATGAAAGGTTAGTGCTAGAGAGGATAAGCGTTTAGACGTCTAGGTAGATACAGAAATATATTTCCTTCCCCTCACTTTTCTCCTACCATAACCCCCAACTATCTCAGTTACTGATTTTCTATTGTTATTACAAATAACTTTCCTTTATATCCCCAGTGGGGATAAGTGTACCTGAAGGACTTTATACCTGCATCACAGTCTATCTGCGAAACTTTTATTCCACTTGCAGCCAGGGGGGAAGCCAGCTTTATTTATTTATTTGTTTGTTTGTTTACTCTTTCGCTGCCTCTTCCTTGCGCCTCCTTGGACTATTTTTAAAACTCTCTTGGCAGGGTTGCCGGAGCTAAGCCCCGCTGTATAGCCGGGGACACGGCAGAGAAGGAGCGAGCTGTTTTCAGTTTAAAAAGGGGGAAAAAAAGAGAGTGGTATGAATTGATCCGCCTGAGGCGGGAGGCGAGCGATAAAAGCCACATTCTGCATGAGGAGCCGTGGGTGCTGCTGCTGCTGCGTGTCGCGGGGAGCTGCTGAGCGCGGCCGTGGGTGTGGGTGCGTGGCCGTGGGTGTGTATTGGTGAACTCTTAGGCCCGAGGACGTTGTAGTTCCACCTTATCTGAAAACAAAAGACTTTCCAACTGCGAGAGTCAAATCCCTTTCCCCCCTTCCTTCCCCCACCCCCTCAGCTCCCCCGGCTGTATCGTATTAAAAAGGAGCTTTCATTGTTTATTTCTAAATATTTGTGAAGCAGACAGTGTATGGGTTAACCTAATTAACACATCCATACTGTATATTCGTGGACCAAACGGTACGGCGAATTTCTAATGCGATGGTTGAACGTGATAGTCATTTCTGCGTTACAGGAGATTACAGCAACACTGGAGCATTTCCAGATTGTAGATGGTTTTAGATGTTGAATTTCCAGATGAGTATTTACCATCATAACTAATTTAAGACCATTATTAAATAGAAATTCTCAGCAGGGCTCTTTAATGATGGAACACGTTACTAATTACAGAGTTTACGCTCTGTTTTGGCTAAGCAGTCTAGAGGGATGGGATTGTGCTCTGCATGCAAAGCCAATATTACTAACGAGGAGGCATCATACCCCTAACATTTCAATCATATTATTAAAGAAAGCCACTTCTTGCCTTATCTGCGCGAGGAGATAGGGAGAGCATTTTGTTTACCGGGCTCCCAAGCTCTGGAAATAGCTGGAATAGAGAGCCGCATCTCTCCCCAGCCTCCCCCTGCTCCCAGCGGTCTGGCCTCG
>NW_009647437.1:1981897-1982916 GCF_000708025.1 Charadrius vociferus
GCCCGGCCCGCCGGCTGGCTGAGCCCCTGCTCCCGCGCCTCTGTCCCCTGGGTCATCCCACACGTGCAGGGCTGGCACTCGCCTGCCCTCGCCGTTTCTTTGGGAATACAATAGTCCCGGAGACAGAAGGAGGCAAAGAAGATCCATGGTTTATTTACCCATCTCAGATGTGGCCCACCTAAAATTACATTTAGTTTTCCTGACAATGGCAATTTTCCTCTTACCCACCCACTTCCCGGCCCACCTCCTCCCTCTCTCCAGGTTACGGAACACGCTGTTGCGTTCAGACCCGGTGTCAGTGCCGCGTTTTCGTTGCCCTTGAAAGGACGGCAGACGGTTCTCAGCCTATTTTCATTCCCGCTATCCATTAATGTGTTTGATCTGGACGATTAAGAAGTACCGAAGGCAGGTTGGCAATAACCTGCTATTACGTTCAGTGGCGGGTTTGCCCGAGAAAAGACTTTTTGGATTGGCTCGCTCTGCCTATCTTAAAAAGGTGTAGTATCTATTCTCTACAGACAGGCAAACACATGCACATGTGAGTGTGTGTGTATATATATATAGTGAAAGTCAGAAACACATTTCTTCTTTATATACACATATGTATTTGCAAGAGCAGTTGCATATTTTCCACCCACCCACCCCTCCCCCCCCTTCTGGCCTTACAGAACACGAAAATCGAGGAGGCACAAGAATACAGGCCAACGGCCAGAGCCTCGAAAGCTTTCCCACTCTCCTTCTCTTTTAAAGAACCCTTTCACGCCATCTAAACAACAATCTGAACATAAAAATCTGGGGATGGATTTGAGGGAAATTAAATTGTCTCCCCCCACTGTGTGCTTGTGAGCGAGTCAGACTGTGTTAACTGTTCTAAATGGATTCTCTCGGTTTGTCTACTTATGTGTTTTACTGCGGCGTGTCTTGTTCAATAACGCAGGATGTGGCACTCGGGATAAATCCGGCCGCTCTTCTGGGGCCTCGCCGCTTCCCGGTGTCAAGGAACTCCATCTCGGCGGCCG
>NW_009647437.1:1983412-1983710 GCF_000708025.1 Charadrius vociferus
TTTGGAAACTGACTCATTCTGTAAATAATCTTTGACGTCCCCACAAAGCCGCCCTTCGAGAGGAGTTTATTAGCACGGAGCCATTAAAACAGATGTCATGTTAGCTTCCCCGTGACATTTGGGTGACACATCTCTCCCGATGAATTGCTAATTGTCTTCCCGCCCGCAGTAAACATCCCGCTCCATTGTCTGCGCTCAAGAGAGTTTCTGCCGCAAAATACGGTCCTGCGCGGCGGAGAGACCTCGCCGTGCGCCGCCCCGGCCCCAGCCCCGGCCCCCTCGGCCGCACCGGCGAGGT
>NW_009647437.1:1983889-1984958 GCF_000708025.1 Charadrius vociferus
GGCGGCTGGTGGAGGTGGGGGGGGGACGGGGACACGAATGCGGCCCTCCCGCCGTCTCTCCCCTTCTGGCATAACGCCCTTCCCCGGCTCCTCCGAAATGTTTGTTTTGCCCGGAACAAAAGGTGTGTGTGGCGGGGTGGGGGGGGGCTGGCAATTTCCAGCAAAGTCCAGGCACGGCGGTGACATTAAGTCATTTTCTGTAGACTTCGGATGTGAAAAGCCACGCCGAGCCTTCTCCTCCCGATCCCCCGGTGGAGGCACTCGGAGGAAACTGTCTGAGGGCTTTGAGGGGATAAGACAAGAACAGCCCTTAAAGAGGAGCTTTGCATCTGAGTGGCTGCCTGAATCCGTCTTACCTATGTACATAGGGTTTCATATTCATAGCCGTTGTCTGTACGTTGATACATAATCTCTCGCCCTTGTTAATTCTCAATAGATGCAGAGATAACTAATCCTCCCAGCTAGATAGACACGAGCAGATTACGTGAGTGCAATCTATCTACCTATCTGCCTGTATATCCACACGCATATATATACACGCACCGGCAGACGTACAGCGATTTCACAGGGTTTCCTTCCAGAGGAGTACACAGAGGTAGGCAGATGCAGCGCCCGACGCCTTCCCTACCAGATGTAGAAATATTCCGTGAGAATAAATGTGTATATATATCACTCAACCATTTGAGGCTACCTGGTGTTATAGTTTTTTATGTACTGCACCCACTTTCTCTCCCTCTCCTTCTCCGCAATGTGCTCGAGTTTTATACAAACACGCACAGGCTTTTCTTAAGAGAGGAAAATTAAGGAAAGGGGGAGAGGGAGGCGAAAGATTAGGGAAATCCAGAGTCTTTTAAAAAAAAATAAAAATCCCAAACCAGCGCTTGAAATGGTTTAGCTGCTGGATAAAGAGACCTATTTGGCATCAACTGAGACATTATTTTGATTACCCCAAAGCGTACCGGTCCTTAACGCCAGACAGCTTTTACAGCGAGAGTTACCTGGGCTCTGCTTTGTTCTGATTTTTAGTATAGATGTGTTATGGATGCCAACCGCAAAACAAAGCGGTGTT
>NW_009647437.1:1985116-1994530 GCF_000708025.1 Charadrius vociferus
GCCGCGGCTCCGAGGTCCCCCCGGTACCCCCGGCCCGGCGACCCCGCAGGGAACGGTCCCCGCGGGCGCACCGCAGCCTGCCAGCCGCAGCTCGGTGCAAATGGGAACCCTGCCCCCGGCGCGGGGGGGGTGGTAGTGTTTCAAATGCCACCTCACTACTCCTCGGTGAATATTAAACATCATTGTCTTACAAATGAGGAGAAACAGCTACCGTCAGAATAATAATAAACTACTTCTTGAAACCCCAAGTCTCTCACAGCGGGTCGTTAGAGGCGACGAAGCTCTTAGCTCTAAAATCGGATTCCTCCCACCTGCGACTTCCCCGTGTCCTGATGTCCTGAAACTGTCCATCCTGTTTGTAATCTTTGTTCTGCTATTAGCGATACAGTACACACTGGTCCCCACAAGAATGATCCCGGACGAATTACTCCTGCAAGGACTCTTCCCCGAAAAAGAGTACCTTCACTCCGCTCCTGCCCTTCCGATGATCAAGTTGCCTCCTTGACTGGAAACTGTAATTTTCGGGGGGACACACGGGACTTTGGCACTGAATCTGGGTCAGAAGAGGAAGGTAGCCCATGCTCCCTTGCCAAGATTTTTCCCTTCGGCTAATGACTTTCTTCTATGTCACTGAAGTCGCTAAGACTTGTTTTTGTCTGCAGGTCCAGAGCAAATGTTGAAGAATCCTTGAATTTTACACCTCTCTGCTGCGGCTGCGAATGAGTCAGTCGCTCACTCGAGAATTACCGTGTATCAGAGGGGAAACAGCTCACTGCAGACAAATAGGGATCGTGTATTAGGAAACAGCTTCCCGAGCTGTATTGTTCAGACTGATGCTTATTTCTCTCACTACAAAATCAAGATACTCCTCGGTCTCGGCGTTACATCTCGAGGAGGGACAGAAAAGTCAGGAGAACCGAAGGTGACAGATTGGAAAATGCAAGCAGGAAACAAGCCTCATCGCCCCTCCAAAATATAAACCTCACCAAAATAAAGCACCAAATAAACCACAAATCTATACGTAATCAATACTGATCTGGAACCAATCTGTTCCTCCCCGGCTGCGTGCGGACCCCAGGGCTGCAAGTGCTTGTGATGACAGAGAGTAGGAGGGTCATTTTCTAACAAGGGTGCTCACTGTATCTGAGCTCCAAATTATCCAGAGAGGACAGATGGCCCTTCTGATCTTATAATGAGAGCAGGGAGTGATTATCAGTCTGAACCAAAAAATGATGCTCTGCTGACATATTTTCACAGTTCTGAAATCTGTGCTTGCACTTATGCCTCGCTTCATATCCCTCTTCGTTTAATTTAGGCATCGTTTGGGATTTCAGAGAGCTGTGTGAAATCCGTTCATTTATCTCTGTCGGTGCTTCTCTGCCTCTCTCCCCATGTATCTATCTAGGACGTGTACAGACACAAAACAAAGGGAAGGAAAAGGTCACTTCACAGGAACTCTTAAGCCAAATCACGCTTGGCAAAATATTTATATATAAATATATTTGCCAATAATTAAGAAGCCCAGCTGCCTCCCGGACGCCTAGAATTTTATGCTTGCTTCTTGACAGTTTTCTGGAGCTGTTGCATTCCATCTTTGCAATTACTGCGATACGCAGTGAGTCAGCCCAGTGCCGAGCTCCCTTTGAAAAAAAAAAATATTCGTACTTGTGTATGTACATATTTGGTGTTTGTATTCACGCTTTAACTATTTGTTTGCAGAGAGTAGAATCCCCTGTGGAGGAGGAGACATGCAATCATGATGGCCGGGTAAATGTAAAGGGGGATATTCCTTTCATTTGCAGATTGCTGCGACTTTTCAGCCTAAAATCAGTGTTAGTTCGTCTCTGTCCAGCACAGAAAGCGTTACAGAGAAGGAGACTCAGGGAAGCTTCCAAAATATCTCTGGTGGCTGGCAGGAGTCAGATCTCCATCCCTCTGTCCCTCAGAGGTGAGCTTGCAATTGCGAAGAAGTTTGGTCAGTACAAACAAATTAAATCGGGGAACTGTTCAGTGGTTACACAGTCATTTCACTCTCTTATTTACACTGTAATATTGCATTACCCTCTAATTGTCACATATACTTTTCACTCTCCAAATATGAAAGACAAATATTGAATCCATTTAAAGTTGTACCACTTACCAGGCTGACCGGCTGGGCAGGGGAAGCGTTTTCAGCGTGTTCTTGCTGCCATCTACTGGTCCCACAGCTCTGAGCGATCCCTTCATCCCTGAAATTTTTCTCTGCTTTCCAATCCGAGAAGAAAAAGGTCTATGGCAAGCAGTGGGAAATGCAGCTGAATAGGAAAAGCCGTGATAATGTCGCCAGTGGCACTGGGAGGTCGCCACGCCGTTCATTCTCAGCATAGGGAATAACTCCTCTTTTCTCCACTGGAGCTCTGCTCACTACTTGGAGCAAAGTACGGGCGTGTATCTTTGCAGACTGCAGTTCTAGATGTAAGGTGATTTTATACAAGGAAGGCAGTTATTTCATATGTTTGCTGCTAAGAGAGTCCAATAATATATCCTTTGAAGAATAACCAATTGTTTTGCAGGAAAAAAAAGTTTCAGATATCCTATATCATTACCATCGTCATATTTAAAGGCAGCTATTGCCAAAGGCTTCCTTACTCCCTTTTACCTCCTCAGTATCTGTCTGAATTCCACCCCAAAACTGTGGCAGGAGGTGTGCCATACTACACAAGTAACAATAATGTGGCTTTGTCTGTATTTTGCCAACACTTTCTCTAGGAAGTATTTTGTTTTCATAGTAGAAGCGTTTTCCCTGAGGTATCATCTCATGTGATTGTCTGTTTATTTCCAAATGACTGCTAATTTGGAATAATGGCACCGTGTGGTAATTTTATCCCATGAAACACACACCATATACATAAACAACTTCTTAAAGGAATGTGTGGCAAGGCGAAATGGATAGAGTAATGCTCACCGTTTCCACCTGTAGATATCCCGGGCCAGATCCACTGAGGGCTGAACTATCAGTTAACTACCGAGGCTTGAGCTAAGTTTTCCAGGTTCCTGCGATTCCTTCAGTAAAGCCTCCACAACACCCACACTGCAGATACACAGTATATAGGGGCTGTCCGTGTCCTGAGGGCGTCAAGAAGATTTGGGCCTTGGGCGCAGCAGATATCTCAGGCCAAGCATCCCTTTCCAGAGCCCACCTGCAGGGCCTCACTCAGGGGACTCTGAATTATCCTCTTAAAAATACTGCCACCTCCATGGTCTCTTTGAATGTGAGAAACGTGGGTATTGATTCTGACTCCAAACCAGGAAGGGTATAATCACAGTTAACTATAGAAAACCTTCCTTCTTCTATGTGACAGAAGTCCAACTTAAAGAAAGGACTCCTAACTTAGAGCATAGACTGGATGGGCCACATCCCTCTAGAGCAGGGACTTAGGTTAAGTCCTAATTCCTTTAATGCCTTGGGTTTTATCTTTTGGAATAGGTTTCCAAGGTAGCCTTTCTGAGCTACCTTACCTTCTCTGCTCAGAATTCTGCCCGACTAGTTTAACCATCCCCCTGGCTCCATGTCACAGCTTCTGGGGCATCTGCCCTTTGGTAGCAGGGATCTCCATATGACTGAGTTTAAGAACCTGAAGTCTAAAACTCCACTTGGCAGGAGAACACCAACAATGCAAGAGATGCAATGCTGAGAGCTTAAGTTGCCTGTATCTTATTCTGAAAAGCCAAAGCTAATCAGGATGGTCTCCACGCAAGGAAACTGAGACTCAGAGAGGAAAAACCACACCTACCATCGTACAGCTAATCAAGGAATAAAGCCCCAACCTATGGATTCCCATCTTCACTATCTGACAGAGCATACAGGTCTTTTTAAGGATAAACAAATAATTATAATGTGTATTTTGAAACTATAGATTCTTAAAGTAAAGACATTTACAATATGTCATGAAACATGCACGTCCTGGTGACCCCCTCCCGCCCTCCCCTAGACACTCTGCCTATACAGATGAACAGCTTCAATGAGATCTGAGTAGAGGAGTGGTCTGGTGTGAGGTACCTGAGGTACTTACCAGCAGAACAAGGACTTCACAAACTGGCAGAGAGGGATAGCCATGTTCCCGAGATCTCTGAATGTCAGTTTATCTTTAAGTGGTGCGTGTTTCTGATTAAGAAATACGGTGCTAGTCGTACCTGTAGAAAGCAGCTGTGACAGTTTTTGGCTCCTAAGTGACTAGCTAGCCACCTTGGGAAGTTACCTGATACCTGCTTTTCTTTTACTGACGTTACTCTGAGTTTGAATGTCCATAGAGATTCTGTCTCAGCATGTATGAACAACATCATCGTATTAAAGAGAACATTATATTTAAAAGTAGTTAGCAGGACTGCTGAAAAACAGCGGGACGTATTTGTTGTACGTTCTACTTTGCCAGTGTGATATCCACATGACAGCTGTGGTCCGTGATCACTTCTTTTTTAATCTGATAACCACTTTCTCTTACGCTTGCAAAATGCACTATTGCACTGCGATACAGTGCTGTAACACAGCATATACTAGCTGTGAGCATTTAACCTGTGTGCTGCTGTAAAATACCTGTGCCTCCTAGGTTGAACAGATGGCCGTAGAAGATGTTACATGATATCTCTGGTTAAATGCCTCTCTGCACATGAGAAAGTTATTTTTGGGCAATATAGCATATGATCATATGGATCCTCTGTGACTGACGCAAGCGTACAGAGAACACAGCTGAGGCATATTCTTGGTTTGAGTTGGGGTGATTGAGAAAAAAAAAATGTCATTTTGCACATTCTTAACGATTCAAAAATTATGGCAATGGGCTTTGTGCTGAGACTGTTGCCTAGCTTTCATTAAATAAGACATTATTTTTACTCAAGGCAGCAGTCCAGAATCTTGTATAAGTGAAGACATCACGAGGGATTCTGAAAAGCCCGGTGGAAAAAATTATGTTATTGTTGTTTTAAATAATGTTCAGCATACGACACTGTGAAACATAACGTGTAGCGGGAACATCTTGCTGCATCACTAATTCATAGTAATACAATTCTTTTTTCTGAGATGGTTTGCAGTACTTCTTGTACTAACACGTAAGTGGTACTTTGAAGTCAATCAATGCCTACTGTTCAACAACATTAGCAGATTTCAAAATGGAGGGATTTTATTCTATGGAAATGTTAACATTTCAAACTTTTCTTTCAGGACAACAACAAGGCAAAATTATGAAATTTTAGGATTATCTACATGAGCTACCGAAATCTTCCATTTCAGTCAGGCTGGAACACTCCATGCTGGTATGGATTTCTTTTGACTGAATAATTTCAAATTTTCTACTCTATTAATCTAAACTATAAAACCAAAGGGAAACACTTCAACAACTTGGAAATGAAATGTTCCAGTATTCTTTGCAAAGAATATTCACAGAATTTTCAGGAACCAGTACTGAAATGGACAAATTAGAACATTTTTAACCAGCTCTAATTATCAGATAATAAAGTGGCTAGAAGGATAGGAGACTGACTGCTCTGCAAAATAATAATTTACACCGAAACTGATCACTCTTATTATTATGATTTATGAGCTAAAATATGTGTATGAATTATGAAACAAGGGAACTTGCATTTAATTTAAATAGTATTCAGAGTAGAACTATTGAGATAGGGAGACCTTAAGAACACCTTAAGCATCATTTTATCTAAGCTGAGATTCCTGCAATCTGACAAAGCACAGTGGGAAGAATAGGATTAATTTTTCTTATTTTGTTTTGAGAAGGGGAAAGCAATACCCTGTTTACAGTCTAACAATGTTCTTTGGTCTTTAAAACTGCCATGAGGTTAGATGAGGAGGAGAAGCCTTGCCGTGCAGCTTCATACATAAATTGCAAACCCAGCTCCTGGTACTGAACATCCATTTGGGAATGACTCAGGCCTATGTGGATCTGGCCTACTCAGTGTTCGCCTGAGAGTTTTGCTCCAGAGATGATGGCATTAAACAGTACATCCTAAAGAATCACCTGTTTGAGAGTCAAGTTCCTAAATCCCTTGTGGAGCTGTGTACCCCAATACATGGTTGCTCAAGTGCTTGAAAACTTTTCTTTTTCCTCCAAATTACTTTCAGAGAACACTTTTCAGTCCATTTACCTGGACTATATCTAGTGAACTACTTTCCTCTTTGTTTTTTCCATGTTTGTGCCAATGGGTAGCACAAAATGAAGCCTTGCTTTCATAGGGCACCAGAGCATCTCTGTGCTAAATTTGATGCTGCAGTTTGGATAGATGAATTCTGAATGAATGCCAGTCTTACCCCTGTGATATGCACTTTCAGAAAATGTTCCATGGCCCGTCTTCCCTTCAAATATATTGAAGTGGCATCTTTTCTGACCTCCACTGGCTTCTGGTTGGACTAATTTGGTCTTAGCAATTGCAAGTGGTGTAGGAAATATTGTGTATTTTAGAACTGAAGCTTTGACATGATACACGTTAGACCTTGTTGAGCTATCTGGATAATCATGTGTTTTATGGCTTTCAGATGTTCTTGCTGCATCATAAAGGTCCATAAATATTTAGAAGTCCATGGGAGTCTATGGTCCATTTATGCTGATTTTATGTAGCTTTGCTCTTCTTTATTGAAGTTTGATATTTCATGTATGACAGCAGCATGGTGGTTTTCAAATAGGATTTTTTTTTTCTACAGTTTCTTATAACACAAAAGCATTGAGGTGATCAGAAGATGAATTCTATTTTAACACTCGCAAACTGGAAGATATCAACAAAGATTAGCTGGAGAAAAATAAAGAAATAATCTATGACAGTGTTGAGAATGATTCCCAGAATTTTAAATACTTGTTAAAGGCTTTGCTGTATTTCACTTCAATAAACATCATGCTCTAGTTACTACTTGAAACCATAGGGGCATTATCCTGTGCAGCACTTATCAATATTTTAACATGTGAAAGTCAAATGATGTTGAAACATTGAACTATATTTCCATCTGTGCAAGCTAAAATGGTACAAATGCATCCCATGTAATGGAATACTACATCCCTAGTTACTTTCTTACAAGTGATACCTGATTCCTGTATTTTCTGTCGTTGTTTCCATCGCTCTGATGGTGCCCAAAGGAAGACTGTCTTTTAAAATTAAAGTTTATAGCATTTAAGGAGTTTTAACCCAACCTGATTTAAATCCAGAGAAAATAAATGCTTGGAACATGCTATTAAAATTGGTAACTAATTTTCAGCTGCCCTCACCATGGTGCTAAATCTCTCTGTGCATGTAGATTTTGCATGTAAATGGGTATCGGGACCAAAATAAAGACCTTGTGAGTGGGTAGAGCAGAAATGTACCACTCCCATAAGAGATTCTTGGAGCTTGTGCCCAGTGGAAAAATGGTTGGCACTGCCCATGTACATGGTTGCTGCCAAAGACTGAACATTTCAGTGGGCTTTCTCTGAACACCCCAAGAAAATTCAGTCCCAGCCATAAACCTCTATACACCATGGTTCCAGAGCCCCCTGCATTACGCACAGCTGGATGGCCCATCAAATATTAGACCAATTACCTGGTTTTGCCCCATAGGGTCATGAACCAGAAGAAGGATCACTGCACTGCAAATGGGTGCGACACAGGTGCGTTGGTATGAGAGCGTGAGACCCATGCCAAACATCAACTGCATCACTCAGTGTTTCGCTCGAGAATCAGTACCCACCAAGATGTTTTTTTACTGGCAACACATGACAGATTAATATGACTGATACCCCTTCTGTGAACTCGTCTCCTGTTGCTTATGTTAGTGTTGACAGTGGGGACTTTCCTTCCGTCTGGTCACTGTATTCCTTTTTTTGGCTTACATCACGCCGGTTTGTTTTGTTGCATGTCCTCCTTGTTTCTTCTGACTTTCTTACCTGAGGCTTTGGTTTACATTTTCATGTCAACCAAACATTTATTTCCTTATTACTTGGAGCTATCTGCAGCTTTATGGTCACATGTTATTGTCATGGTCACATTTCTTGTATGGTCTCCTTCCTAATGAAGCTTAGACTGCTGCTTTTTGCTATTGCTTTATAAAAAGATTTGATGGCTACCAGACGTGCCTACTTGTGGGACTGCTTCAAGCACTTCTCTCCAGCCTTTTAGGGGCTGCTCGTTCAGTTATCGTGTTCCTCTCTATAGTCCTACTAAGCTGTAGCATCAAGCAAAGCAGACTTTTGGTTCTCCTGCCTATCTCTTCTGTGCTAATGGGAAAGTGAATTGTTATATTGCAGCATTGCAGGACTGGGCTCTCTTCCCACCTGATCTGATGTCTTCCTCTAGGTGTTCAGGTAGATCAATGAGGCAAACAGAGAATCAAAGTAAACAGAAACAGGCATCCTTAGTTATTTGATCACGTTCCTTCATGTGGTTACCGCTGCTTTCAGTTTCACCTGGGAGACAAGCAGTTGCATAGGCTACATGAGGCATGATGGTTCTTTCTCTTTGCACACTCATACAGTGTCATATGGCAATCAGATGTGCGCTTTGCAGTGCCCTGCTGACCAGTCAGTACTCCAGAGTGCCTGTTATGCATGTGCCCAGTGAGAAAGCTTCTCTTGTCTCATGGGCTTCCTGGCTTCTCACACCGGCCTTAAATTGGTTTCACTGAATACGCCTGATCATTGGTCACATTTTTCCCAGGGCTTTGCTGACTCTGCTTTACATTTTTGATTCTCCTTGTAAGGATATCTACTAGCAGCCTATTACTGTTGTTTAGCAGTGTTTCTGGGAATGAATTTCAGAGGGCTTCCCGCCCACTTGGAATTGACTTGATCCATTAGTCTGCAAGTGGCTGCAAGTGCATCCAGTAGAAGGGGTGCAATCATTTGGTCAATTTGTTTCTTCTACCTTGTGTACATCTAGAGTACCTTCAGAACCAGTAAAGTTATACAGCAGACACTGCCACCTGCTTTAGAACACCAATCCTAGGCTAGATCCCCACTACCATGGATGGGGTAATCATGGCACTGGAATATAACATGAGATTTTCTGCAATGCTCCACTTTTCCAGTGATTGCTTATAGGTGGAACATATTTCTTTCTCGCTTTCCATTGGATCCTGACATCTGCATTTTCCATTTGTCTGTCTGCCCAGCTTCATATTTGCCTTTAACTAGAGTACTTGGACAGTGCTTTTCTATGTCATTGCTGTGACCCTTTCCCAGACAGTTCAGCTGCTCTCACTGTTTGGATTAATTGTTTCAGGCTTGTGCCTCTTTGTATTCTTTCCTATAAGCTGCAATGGAGAGACCCCAGCAACACACATATGGTGGTGAGATATGCCAGCAGTGACTGGACATGAGATAACATCTCTGAGAACTCTGTAGAGGCTCATGTGTCTACCAGGATCCACCAAGGAAAACTGTTCTATCCTCAGCAGTTCAGCAG
>NW_009647437.1:1994695-2016508 GCF_000708025.1 Charadrius vociferus
ATGGAAACATTGTGACGTAGACAATTAGGCAACTCCAATTCAACAGTAAAATCAGTCTTTGATCAGCTTTTGATTATAAATGGTAAATACATGTTTTTAACCAAGATTGGAGCAGAGCTGTGGTGCGTGGGTATCAGCTCCTGGGCATCTGCCATGAAGTTGGACACAGAGGTAAGTAATGCCAAGTGAGGTGTGTGACACTGATGTCAAATGTTGCATGTCTGAGGCCCAGGTGACCCTGGCTTCTTTTTGTTGTGTGCTCCACAACTCATGTTGCCTGCAAATTTACATATGGATGACAGTTATCATGTCTATTAAGTAAGTAAGCACTGAAAGTACTTTATTATAATATATCCCAATGGTCATGCAGCATTTCAGATGGGCTTTTGCACCTTTTCCTCCCAAAGTGATGATAAAAAATAATTTTCATAAATTCTGTTCCTATTTTCATGCTTTTTGCAAAATTTTTGATTTGGAAATCCAGCATTTTTAGAAGTGTGAGTGGGTTTTTTTTAGTGTATTTTATATGTTAGATGTGCTATGTTTGCCTGCTCAGGACATTATTCTCCTTGATATGAACCTCCACAGACAAATGTCATGCTCTTTAATGTACTACAGGTAAAGTACTGCTGCCCTGAGATAGCAGATGAGATTCAATGTAAATAAATGTAGATGCATACAGAGAAAAAGCGGTTCATATAACGTGATGGCCTAAATCTACAGCATATCTTTGCCATGAATATTGCGTGTTGTTCTGAGCCCCTCACCTCTAAAAGAATATAGCAAAGACGGAAAAGGTTCAGAGAAGGGTGACAAGGATGGCCAAGAGTGTGGAATAATATTGTATGAGAAATAAAGGTGGAAGATTCAAAGCAAACAGAAGTAAGTATTCCCTTACACAACATGCCTGAAAACTGTAGGAACTGTCTGCTGCAGGATGCTGTGAATGGCAAAAGCTGAACTTGATTCAGGGAGAGACAAGAAAAATTAACAGAAGAGAAGTGCACCCATCAAGGCCCGCTAAATACAAATTATTTTGGATCTGGAAGCCTCTGAGCAGCAAACTGTGGGAATGCGGTTTTGGCAGTTTGCTCTGAGACAGATGACTGGGGTGGATGAATCTTTGCTCTGATTCACTACGGCCACTCTTAGCATTTATGTTAGAAGACTCCATATTTCTAAATAAAATGACAGCTGTGGGGTGGCTAGTCTTCCGTTATAGTTTCCTGGCCAAAAGTGGAAAACCATATTTGAACCCCTTCCCTTTGAACCTGGCAGCTGGACCAGGCTCTTCCATTTGTGCATGGAGTCAAGAGCAGCAAAACACATATTCGATCTACAGCCCAGACTCTCCTCTAAAAGATTTGGGCTTGTGCCAACAAGGAACAAAACCACATTTTCAAATTTTTAGTGCTGCTGCAAAGGGAATGATGCCTTTTCTAACATATTTTTCCCAAGTTCAGATGGAGGAAAGACCCAAAGCCTTACCTTCTTCATTTCCCTCTCTGCTTACAGAATCTGGTTTCAAAGAGGTAGGTGACTGTTTTGGTCAACCGTTCTGGAGGTATTAGGATGGGCTTTGGGACCCAGAATAAAGCAGAAGGTTATGGAGTTTCTATACAATTGGATGTCACTTCGTTTGGCAAGATCATCCTGCACCTGGAAAGGTAGGCAATAAAACTGCAACCTGTTTTCTACCTAACATATGGTATCTAACCCCACTAGAGGCATGTGCTTGGCAAGGAAAAACACTGCAAATTTGATTTAGGCACATATTCAATAGTAGTCATATGGTTTCCACACGCTCTGCTTTGGAGACCAGCCAGTGTGCACAAACAAGGGGATATATAATACCAGTAGTATGGAATTCTCTTCCTCTTTTCAGCTTTCACTAAAAATTAGGTGTCTTTGTTAGGGAACACAAACCATTCCTTCTGGCAAAATAACCCCTGAAACCCTGGCCTTCCATTCATCTTCCCTGCATGTATAAAACAAGTTATGAGGTCTAAAGGATCACAAAAAGGACAGGAAAATATATTCATACGCTGTCGTCTTTATTCATGTTTTGTTCACTTCATTATTCACTTCATTATTTATTTCAATAAATGTAATCTGAAGTTCAGAGGTATGTAGGAATCCCAAAGCAATGGCAGCTGTTAGGATATGGCGTCTTTGAAAAAAAGCCACGTTGGACATCCGCGTCTGAGTTTTCTCTGCCTCAATTTACCTACCTAAAAAGAGGAAAGCTCTATCTGCCAGCTGACTTGGCTGATGCATTGTGGGATTAAATGGGTGATTGGAAAAATGTTTTGAAGTTCCCATCTGAAAGACAATGTGTATTTGTGAGGTGTTACAGTGTTTAAACACTGAGTGATAACATGCAAGTTCAACTTATTCATGGCACTATGTGAAAGCAGCGCATTAACCTTTTGGGTGGAATCACAGTTTCAGCTTGGAATGGATTAGAGATCTCTCTAAATGCATTAATACATGCAAACATAACGAGACCGATGAATCTATTTACTCAAGAGACAAGCTGCCACGGTGTCACTGTCAGTGGGAGCTGGAAAGCGAGGAGACTGCTTCAGGGCTAGGGTCAAGATAGCAGTTATGGCTACTGCTAAACAGTCGAACAGCTCGGCAGTTCCTCCTCCTCCTCCTCCTCTGCTATCTTAAAGCAAATGATTACCTGAGATAGGAACTGGACCATCCAGGCAATGTCATATTTCATGCTATTTCATGTGCGTCTTCCTGCCAAGAGCTCCAAGTAGTAGGTACTTTTCTTCCATCTTTGAGTTTGGAAGTTTCATCCATTTAATTACTGCACTAGAATATGGGGGTCTACAATGGGTTGACAAGAGACTTGTTAATAAGCTGGACAAGACTTGGCCGTGAACTTCTTGAAGAATAATTGTGAGCACAAGACAGTTCCCATGTATTCATACACTGAAAATCTTGACTCTATTTGGGATCTGTGGTTCTGGACACACTGAGAAAAAACTCACCTCTGTCTCCAGCAGTGAAGAAGCTTCAGAGGAGCCCAGCTGTGTGCAGGCATGTGGCTACAGAGTGTTCAGGTGGAACAACCGTCCTGGGGTCTGTGGGCTGCAGAAAAAGTGCAATATCAATTTAAGCACTCACTGACTGAACATTGAACCCAGTCCATTTGCTGGCCCTGGAGCCTATCTCAATCACACCATGTTACTGAGGCTGGATAGAGATGTCAACAGTCAGGAAATGTTGTTCTAATAACGGGTTGGCATGGAGGCTGGCATGAGGCTGCAAGGTACTGAGGATTTGTTTGTCTTCTGGCAAGACTTCAGCCCTGTCACTACCTAAACTGAATATTTGCTACTGCGCCTCCTTAAGGCAATATCCTTGTTGCTGCATTGCTGAGGTGCAAGGAAGCACAAGGACCATAAAGCAAAATTTTAAATTTGGGATTATGAAGTAAGGTTGTTACATCACATTTGGGAACTGATTTGTAAGCCTGACTTACAATGCAGGTTGGTTGCCTGTTGGTCCTGGTATCATCCAACTTCATGTGCCCACACTTTTTATCACAGGTTGGCCCCTATGACATGAGAAAAGATGAAAAGAAATCCTAAAGAGACTCTGAGGTGTATGTTCTTTTATGTTTTCAGTTGGAAGGAGAGAACAGATGAAGAAGGACAGCTCTTTGCATTCAAGACAGGCACCCTGTCCACGAGCACTCAAGCTTGAGACTGTCCCCAGTGTAGCAGTGAGACTACCACCAACAAACAGGGTAGTTCTGAACATGTCACTGGAGGGTGCCAAGGCAGACAGATGCTTCCAGACTGACCACTGTGTCCTGTTATGTTAACAGACCTGTAAAAGGAACAAGGTGTACAGGTGCTGTGTAATCCCCAGGGCCCATGAGGAGGACCAGGGAAGAACGATCTGGCTTTCTGATAGAAACTGGCTCTAGGGACTGATGGTGTCTTTCTTGGCTCACACAATAAGGGAATTGTCCCCAAAAGCCAAATTCATGCCTCTTTTAATACACGTTGTATTGATTCTGGCCACTTTACCTAGCCTGCAGGTTCGGAGAGGTGGAGGTGAAACTCCTTCCAAAGCACTGAAGACTTTCACTCCTTGACACATTCCTCTCTCAGGTTACATGCTGTCTAGAAGGTGACAGTACAGGTTCTGTTGGTGAATGAGCATTGCTAAATACACTGTACAAACGCTTGCAGCTGGAACACGGCATTTCAGCATCTCTCTCCCCTAGAGAGCCAAGCAGAAGCCAGAGTTGTGCATGTGTGTGTGAAAAACAAAGGCACATCACGGCAGCATGAGACGAGAAAGGGATCTTCCACAGTTATAATTGCCAACAAAAATGACACTGACATTTGGCACTTTTCTGATGCCTTTCAGCTGAGAACTGTGCAAAGACAGAGTCTCTCAGAAAGGGTTATACTGAGAGACGAAGAAATTAGCTGGGCAGACGGAAGTCATGCAGACAAGCCTTCTTAAGCATTGCTGCGGCAGGATGCATGTGTATCTGCACTGCAGGCTTGGGGGTTTTCTCTCAATGTATTTAATTAAGAACTTTCCAAATTTAAAGTATCCCCACTATTTTTTGTTCACTGAACAGAGATATCAGTGCAAAACACATGCATGCACACTCACAGTGAGTAAAATTGCAAAAGGTATGAGTGCTCTTGAAGTACAAATCTCCGTGATTTTTGCTTTTGAGAAGATCCTTCCGTATATCGAGATCTCTCTACTTCATTTATAAATATGGGTTCAGATTTTCTACTGGGAGAGAGAAAGTAGCAGCAGAGAACTGGACCAGGGAAACTCCAGCCCACCTTTGCTGATGGATCCCATTGTGATTCACCTCCCCTGGCCATCCAACAGAGAGGAAGCCATGTATAGAGACACCTGACTGGACAACTTCAGAGTTACAAAAGATGCCTGTGAAGAGGACTGCAGCTAGCTGTGGTGGGGTGTGCGGAAGCTGCACAGGCACGCGGGGCAGGCAGTGTGTCCCGAAGGTGCAGCTCGCTCAGGTAGCCACTCAGGTAGCCTCTTCACCAGCCGGGTCACTCACTGCACATCATACCTGTGCTGAGACCTCTGCACTTCAGCCTTTTCTTGTCCCTGATGGGGACTGGAGAGTGATTTTTGAGGCTTGGTGCAGCACTAGCACCGAAGTGGGCTGCCCAGGGCTACTTCGGGAGCCAGAAGATAGACTGTAGACAGAAACCAGTTGTCCCGATCTAGTCACCAGAACCACCTCTTTTGCTCACAATAGCTGTCACCAATTCCTCCTTCAGTACTGCCACCATGGTATTTAAAAGAGATTAAAATAGCCTTTCATAGACCTTTAATAGCCTTTCTAGGCAACTCACCTTGTTTTCTACCTTTGTTACTAGATGTTGATAAACTACATTTCAGTTCTTGTCTTTCTGCTCATTTGCTGCCATTCTTCCTCATAACAAAAATGTCCTTTATACCGCTTCCCAGAACAGCATTCTCTGTAAAAGAATATTTTTGCTGCCTTGGCCCGGATGCTCCCTTGTGGGCAACACTATTCTTACACTTATATTCTTAATTTCCTGCTCCATGTGCTGCTATATTCTCTTAGACTGTCCTGGTGGCAATGCTGCTCAACACTTCTAAAACTCAGCCTCAGGTGTTATTGCTTTTTGATAAATCAAGTTCCAAGCACATTCATAAACGCATCCCAACTGTACCTCTGAACCATGGGATTATTTTCCCCACTGCCCAACAGTTCACATTTTAAGCACCTTGCTGAAGACTTTAGTTCTCACTTTACTTTTTGGCACCAGCAGTGCACGTGAGTGGCTGTGAGGTGAAATCTATACTGATACAGAGGGGTTGCACAAAGGCAGTATCAGAAGCCTGAGTCCTCTGAGCTTTCACAGGACCACAATTTAATCTAGGTGAGTTAAAGGTGGTAGTGCGATGAGGTTCTCAGCCCTGGCATGAAATTTATCTGTGGTGATTAGGAAAACCCTATCATTTGGGCTATTTTGGCACGCTGGGCCCTTTCTAAAGCTAAATGAATCTCTTATCCCCTTATAGCTCCACTCTGTGAATCTGCTCTGACCAGCTGCTTGTACTTACTGCCATGCAGTCTGTCCTATTTATGCCTGTGTGCTCTGTGTTCCACATCGGAGATTAATTTTCTTCCATATTAAAGAGTTTTTTGCTCTTGAGGTCTCATTAATATGTTGGTTCCTGACACACATGCTCACACACAAAACCCCAACAAAGAATGTGAACCCAATTCCTCCTACGACAAAGCCCAAAGTTAATACGAAAGCAGCTTTATTTTTAATGGAAAATGTAGAGGGATGTAATATAACAGATTAAGTGGTGACATGTGAGACAAATGGCCTAATTAATAACCAGGGACTGTGTCAGCAGACATAATTATTTTCTGTGGCATTTATTAAGGAATTTTCTGGTGACATCCACAGAAACATCCTGAAGAATGAACATTTTACTTTTTAACTGAAGCTCACACAGAACTTAAAGGCGGATATCAAAGGGAGACACCCAGACTTAAGCAGAAGTCAGTTTCAGAGGACTGTAAAAGAAACCCTGTAAATCAGGCCATTTCCTTATGGATCACAGTATGAAATAGGGCCCTTAGTGTGCATGAGCTGTGGAGGAGAGAGTTGCCCACTCTGCCTTTCCCCACCCAAGGAGCTGTGGTCATGCCCAAGCATTCTTCAGCATGGGAGGACTTCAGGGCATATTCTTTCTATCTGGTTCTTGTTAACATCATTGTTTCTCCTCCTGCCTCTGCCCATGGAGAGCAGACTTTGGCTGAGCACTGTCCAGACAGGGTGGAAGAATGCTCATTTGGGAATGTACAGGGTTCTTAATGGAGAGGGACTTAATGTGGAGTTAACAGGCTGTTACTGGGGTATCCAGTAAGGGTCATACCCAGCTCCCATTATATTTTAAGGATGAATGTGTACTGAATTCTGTCTAGCCTCCTTTAATAACACAGCAAAAACCAACAAGGTCTGAGTATATCCCACCACAAATAATTCATATTCCTACTCCTTATAAGGACAGAAGATGCAAAAGAATGAGGGGGGATAGTTTCTTCAGTTTTCTGGTGCTTAAAGATGCAGATTCAATTTCTCATGTGAAATTAAAGGCAACTAGGTGCATCAAAGTTTTTGGAAATCTTTCTGCAACCCCAATTCTCAAGACCACACAGGTATTTAATTCCATGCTAAGTCAATGGGAGTTGAGCATCAGTCTGAAGATCTAAACCCTAAGGGGGATTTCCAAAAGTGCCCAAAGTACCAATTTCCTGTTAATACCGAAGATAGCCTGGCCGACTTCCACAGAACAGTATGCAGTGTTGGCCATCTACTGCCATGAAACATGGGGGTCGATTCATTTGACACAGGCTGAATACATCTATTAAACCTCCATTCTCAGGCTATTTCTTCAGCTGGTTATCAACGTGCCTAATTCAGTGCTCACAGGTTCTCCCCTTGAAGTTACAGAGCATGTTTCTATCTGTGTGTGAAAGTGTTCATGCAAATGGGAGGGACCTACAAATTTTCCAGGTGTTACCATTCTGCCTTCAAAAAGCTGGTAGCCACGTCAGTCATGAGGTTATTCAGGATCTGGGGTTTTTTTTAAAGCGCTGGAACCCTAAAGGGCTATAGTCAGCAGTGAACTCAGAAAACCTATTTTTGACACGAATACTAGTGTGGAGAGATGAAAACTAGTTCAACATCAGCGTTAAATAAAGGAACATGACTAAACAAGAATACATTCTTATTAGCAACCAGTTGTCTGTCCTACAGAAAGCAGAACATGCTAATATATGTAACTGTAAAGACAGACTCCAAAATATTTAAGTTCGTGAGCAGAGGTGTTGACAGTTAAATTGAACTTCTGGCAGGCATTTCCAGCTTGTGAGGGAGCAAACAGCAACTCTTCAGCTTTCAAAACATTTACCAAAGATAATAATTACAAAGCCACATAGTTTCAGAATGACTTTCATTTGTCAGGACAGCTAACAGCAGTGAGGAGCAAAGCCAAGAGAAAAGCCAAATGCTAGCAGGAAAATACTGACAAATCACTTGATGTAAAATTGAGCCTTGAAGTATGACAGGAGAGCACAGGACCTGCCATCTAGTCCCAGCAGGCCCACGCTGTATCTGTTACGGTCGCCTGACCTGGGGAGGAACCAGGCCGCGCTGGGGTTGTACCACGGAGTGTGGTACAGCCCTGGGGCAGGATTTCCAGTCTGGCTGTGTCGCTTTCCCTCTTCATCCGTTTCCAAGTCTGAGTGGATATGGGTGGGACTGCATCATTGTCCCAGCCAACAGACCCAGAACATGTGCTTTATGATGCCAGGGAAAAGGGGAGAGAGGAAGGAGGTATCTGGCAGTAGACAACAGGGTTCACCACCCCTGCAGGAAGGGAAGTGCCTGGGATATTCTCTTCTGCTTGACAGGAGCAGTATGTTTATTGCTTGGTGGGTTTGTTCCGCCTCTTGCCGTGGCACCCAGCTCCAACCTGCTTCTCCTGCGGCCTTCCATCCTGCCCTCTCTGGCCATCCCTCTGGCCTTGTTTCTTCTCTTCTGCAGCAAAAGTGGCTGTTGGCAAAGGGCTATCCAGAGCCAGCACGCCTCCTAACTGGCTTTTTATCTGGTTCTCATTATAGCCACTGGAGCTTGCGGAATTTAACACAGGCTCAACAAGACACCTCGCTCCACAGGCACGTTTGCAAAAGCTGAACTTACAATACCAGCTCTGGGCTATGCAAATTTGGGCTGCTGGTTCATTCGTAAATGTTTCGCAAAAAGCTATCACTTATCATCTCTATTAATTCCCGTGTAAAATAAACATTGTAGCTAAATGGGGAGGAAGGGGGTGAATAATCCCTAGCAATCTGAACTGGTTTCAGATACAATTTGGGATGCCTGTTGAGTTTTGTTTTTTGGGTTTTTGATTTTTAACTCAGCTAACACAGAGCAGTGTTGGTGCTCTTCTGCTTTCTGTCCTGGAACAGATCCAGAAATAGCAAAATACATTGCAGAAGAGGCTGTTCACAGAGGAGGTCTGGGAGTAGAGAAGCAAGAGAGAGAGAAATTTTATGAGTGAGTCTGATCATATTCATTTTCTGTCCTGATTATGCAGATTAAGAATGTTTCAATAAGCCTGTATTATTTGCAGTGCAGAAAGAAGGCAGCCAGGATGCAGACCCCCTTGAGCTCTGTCTATCCACATATAAACAACAGAGGCTACCCACAAGACGTTACTCTTGGGAGTAACTCACAGCTGTAGCAGCTGCCACCAACTACAGTAGCTGCTCAGCTGGGGAGAATTCCATAACATTGACCATTATAATAGCAAAGGCTATCATGCATTTGTTGCCTAACATGCAGCTCAGAAAAGAGAATGTAAAAATATTCTAGTCTTGCAGTCAAGCCACTGACTCTCTCCGGTGCATCTTAGCAGACACCGTGAGGACCAAACCCCCAACAGATACTCTAGTCCAATGGTCCCCACGTGGATGAGCTGCACAGATTTCTGAGCATCAGCAAAGAGTAGCAGCTTCCATAACATACCACAGCTTGGCCATGATTTGGCAATATCAGCAGAAGGATGTTGGCGTGTTACCATAGTACTTCCCTTTTCAAACTTCAGTAAGTTAAAAGGAATATTACACCATCCAATCCCCATACTGTTACTCCTTTTCAATACCTCTTGAAGTGAATACTACAAATAGATGGTACCAATGTCATGCTGAAGTGAAGTAGAAACTCTTCTGGTAACTGCCTGTCCTTACACACACACAAAAAAAGTTTCAGCTTGCATAGAATACCTGGCTTCAGAGCAAGTATAAATGAAGTTGGAAATTTGGTTCATTGAACAAATGTTAAGAAACATAAGGCAATTACAGCTCCTTTAACTCAGACTTTTTGTGTTGAAATTATTGTGGCATCTACAGAATTATTTATTACGGACTTCTGTGGGTGCAATACCATATGTGCTGCTGCTGCGTCTCCTGTGAAATGACATCATAAGTACATGTAGGCAGACAGACCAACACATCAGATACAGTCAGATCAACTCTCCTAGGGTAGTTCCTAAATCTAGAGACATTTTCTAAGATCTTGCCATTCAGGAGTCCTGCGTTTCTGAAAGGTATCCTAGATTTTATTTTATTCACAGGAGACCAGAGTTATGAACAGTCAAACCTGTAAAGTCTTTAGAAAAGAAGAAGAAAAAGAGGAAATCCCTTTTGTCCCCCAATCAGGGAATCCTGGATACGCACTGAGGTCCTTGATGGTTCTGGGACTGGTCAAAGGTGATTCTGACAAAGTTGACAATTTTCTGGAAAAGCAGACATTAATTTGTGATGGGGACGTGAGGAGATCATCTATCCTGTCAGGCAGATCTGTCCTTTCAGACTCATTATAATGTTTGTGGTAGAAGAGTAAGTAAGAGTCATCAACATGCTTGGCCCATATCGACAAAATCAGTATTTTTCTGTAGTCTATCATTGACCAGATAAGTTTGGACCAGGTCCAAAGAGACTGACTGAAAGCCTGGAGCACTTTTCGGAGTTTACTGCTTTTGAACAATACTTAAGTTTTACCTTGTGTAGAACTTTTGCAAACAGAGGGGAGCGTATCTGCACAAAAATATGGGGATGCAGGCTCTGCACACCAAAAATCTATGCTTGGCACAGCGTGGAAAGATGCATTTTAGAAACTGTACTCAGTCACATCTTCCACATACTCCTATCATTTCTATCTGTTCCCACAGTGACTGCTCCCCCTCCTTAACTCACCCCACCAAGCTGTTGCCTTTGGGGCTAATCCCGCTGTCTTCACTCACCCAGACAGTAATAACCCAGCACTGCATGATCAGCCACCTCCCAGCCTCACTCACAGAGACCCTGTGGCTTTCTCTCCCGCTCTAGGAAACAACGGGGTTTAGGGCAGGCAAGCGACCATCCAGGCGACTTCCACGCAGGCAGCGTCCAGGGAGCCAAGTCCCCCTCTGTACATTGGAGAGGACCAACATCAGATGCGCTCCACAGGGCACATTCGAGCTGTGTCTGAGCCTCCTTTCGCGGGTTTGCTGTCTGCGTGACTGATGCGCCCGCTATCAAGGCAACTTTGGAGCCGCCCTTAGCACACAGCAGGGATCCACCCTCTGGGCTTGGAGATCCTTCTCTTCTAATTATTTCTAGAGAATTACACAGATGAAGTGTACAGACATGATTAGATTTACCATGGATTTAAGGGGTACTTATGTGTTGCATGGTGCAGGGTAAACTTCAGCTGTGGGAAACTACATGCTGCTCAAAATATGTGCAGCAAGAAAGGATCGTTTCCTTGTAGGGATCTAAAAATACCCCCTATCACTATAATCTAGTTGTGTGAACCCTCTGCATGTGGGATTAGAGGACTATATATATGGAAGGCTCAGGCCTAGGGTTGCCAAGGTCATATGGTGGCCATAATATATGACCTATGAATTCTATTTGTTGTGGCACATCACTGTAACAATGCATTAAAAGTCCCCTACCGCTCGTTCCCTGTCACACTTAATTCTCACATCATCCTGGTGTCTCCATACATGAAGGCTGGAATGGTTTTTCTTTTTAACTTCATATCATGATGACATCGGGACTGGGACTCCACAGGCTTGCACTGAAATAATTGATGCCATTTGCATTTCACATTCTAACAGCTTCATAACAAGATCTCTGTAGACTTGCACTGAAATTGTTTTCCCACTGAAGTCTTACAACACAGCAGCAATATAATGACATTTTAATGGGATCCCTATAGACTTGCCATGAAATTGTCAAGAGAAAATAGCGGTGATGTTAATTGAATTGGGAGCTAACATTGTTAAAATCAAATCTGAAAAGTAATTGCTCTGTGAGAAGAAATGCACGAATTTAGGTGCTGATCCTGTGAAGATATAGGCATGTGAGTAATTTTGCTCATAGAAGCAATCCCCTTGAATTCTACTTCTCTGGGGAACAAAGTTAGCACCTAGAAGAAACCAATTCATTTTATCTTCTGCCTTCATATACAAAATGGCTAACCCAAATGCAACAAAGACTGTGCCTCAGCTATGACATTTCCTATGCACGTCTGTACAGATGCTAAACAGAAATTACCTGAAAAGCTTGACTTGACATCATACATCCTCTAACTGTACATAAATACAGTAACAGTTGCTTAGCTGGTAAAGCCCTTGGGTAAAACCATATTCATAATGAAGTTGCTGGGAATTGTGTCACTGACTGTAGCAGAGCCAATATGCCATTCCCAGTATCACCTTCCCGTGGATCCCAAAAGCTCAAACATGCACCTGCTTTGGAGGCTAAACCTACAGAGAGGAAGGCTGTTCTTTTTAATCCTTGTGCTTTCTGAGACGTAAAAATGTGTTTGAGTGAAGATTTCTCTTTTGTTTCTGGTGTGATGAGAGAGAGAAAATGGCTTTAAAAATGAACCTTACAATTCTCATGTCATCGTGTGAGAGTCAGACTTTGGAGCTCAGTTATTTCAGATTTCAAGAGACTGTTGGCGTGGGCAATGCCACCTGACTGTGGAAAACAGGGTGAATGTTCTGACCTTACTCCCTTGCCTATAGCATTGTGTGTAAAAATTACACTAACATCTACTGACAGTTTTTAGTTGGTCAGAAAACAGTCAGAGCACAGCCAAAAATAATCCCACCTGATCAGAAGGACTTAAAACTGTTAGGTCCAATATACCGAGTTCTGTCTGGAAATTAAGTGGGTTTTACTGGGGATATTTCTGAGAGCACTTCCTCATAAGCAGCGCTGCATGTCAGGAGGAGGTAGGAAGATCGATACAGAAAACAAACCATTAGCAATGATAAATTATTCCCTTTCTCTCAAGAGAATCCTAGAGTCATTGATCTGTCATGGAATCCATGCAGACCTACTCCTCAGATGAACAAAAGGCTGAACAATAGTGTCCTCATAGGTGGCCTGATAACTCAGGAGATTAGTGCAGGGCTGCTGGGTGAGCTCTGGGCCAGGGGTTCAGCCTGACTTCATGGAAATCAGATCAGAACTTTCACCATCAACTTAAGCAGAAGCGGGAGACATTTTTATGTCAGGTAAAAGCAAAGCTAGGAATTGACTCACTAGGAAAAGAATACAGAGACAACAGATCAGAAAGCATTATGTCTGGCTTTGAATTCACAATTCATCTGCATCTCAAATACTTCATGCATTTCTGGCATTTCTTCATAACAAAAAAGGATGTAGTTTTTCTAGAAAAGACAGAGAGAGGGTAAAAAGGCTGATGAGAAGTAGGAAACGGCTTCTCTTTAAGGAGAAATTGAAAGGCTCCCTACTTTGAGTTAAGGTGTGTAAAAGAACAGAGGTCATAAAGAAGGTGAAAAGTGTATATCTAGTCATTATTTCTAACATCACAGGGACACGGAGGCACCCAATGATAATAATTGCCAAATATAAAACCGAATAAAGGAAGCCCTTTTTGCACACAACACACAGCTAAACTGTGGAACTCGTTGCTGCAGGGTATGGTAGATGGCAAAACCACAAAGGAACTCTGAAAGAGATTATATGCTTACATGGAGCATAGGTCCACTGGCAGGTTTTAAAAATGATGATCTGACTGCAACACTGAGCTCACGTTGAACCTTTACCCAGAGGTGAGCAGATATACAACGGAGAAGAGTAATATGTACCTGCCCTGACTCCTACACTCTTAAGCATTCATTGGCATTCACTCTCAGGGACTTAACCAGACACACTTAGCTGTGGTGGGACCGAGCGCAGCTGATCTCAAGTCTTATGTAGTGTTGTGTGAGTCAGCAGCCTCTCAGAATTGGACAACTTGTCTCCTTGTCAAACCACCGCTCCAAACAGCACCTCTGCTCCTGTCAGTTTTATCTGAATAGCGAGGATTTCAGAAAGCAGAAAACCAGACTGACATTAGGCTCCCACGTGTGGACTCTTCAGATGGTCTGGGAGCACCCCGGTGCAGCAGGGAGATGCTCCCCATGACATTTGCTATATGACCAATGAGAGAGTTTCAAGCAGAAGGTTAAGCAGTCCATTACTCTTTCCCAGTCACTATGCTCCTCACAGACTAGACGTTCAAGTGCACGGTGCCAGCACTTACCTAATGGGTTCTGAACTGTCATTCTAATTTTTAGAAAACGTATAATTTTATTTAGAAAAACTATTTGCCTTTTGGCTTTGCTTTACAGCTAGGAACAAAACCAGACAGTGAAGCCAGCCGTGGCTCCCCTCAGACCGCTCCTGAAATGCTGAAAGATGAGCACATCTGACTAGCTCAGCTGTGCTGGAACTCCAGGCCAAGGAGATCTATTTATTATAGGGTGTGATTGTCAAGTTACTTATTTCAGTGGCTTCACTGCTGCAGTGCAGAAATCCTGGGTGGTCCTTGAGGCCATCATGAGTGCTCTGCACCTGGGGCTGCAGAAAATATTAAGAAGCAAAGCATCCACATGGCTGGCTTGGTGGACTGGGACCAGTTGGTCCAAAGTTGTGGGAACCACCGAGCGAGATGTAATCCTTAAGGGGCCAGAGTCCATTCTCATGTATTCAGAGAGAGACCCATAATTATTTCAGCTGAAACCAGATCAGGCACCAGAGCTGGACAAGGGACAAAACATTAAGTTGTTTCATTTCATTCTGACCTCTTTTTATGGCAATAACTGCTAAAAGGAAAACAAATGTTCGTAGGGATCTGCTTTGTTCTGCCTTTACATGTGGAGCACACAAGGGGCCTTTTCATGCAGAAAAATGCATAAATCACTCTCCTAGTTTTACTTATGGGAATGCAGCATTTTCATATTAGAGAAATACAGCCAGTAACGAGATGCACAGACATCCGACAAAGAAGAGTAGGGATTTCAGAAAAAAAAAAAGGAGACACGACTCAGATATTAGCCAAAATGAAGCAGGAACCTCATGAGGAAATGTGATTACAGGAATTATGCAGAGAAAACATTTCACGTGTATATACAGGGGCAGATTCTCAGCAGCTATAAGCAGATGTACCTTTACTCATTTTCAGAGACATGTACTTCAAGAAGTCTGTTCGGTGATCATCTTGGGATCATTTAAGTAGTGGCTGCCTCTTTGCCCCTCTTCCTCCTTTTTTTTGTGCTAATTTTACTGGTCCTGAAAATATACCCAACAGAAAAGTAATTTTTTAATTGTTTTTTACAGGGTCAGCTTCAGCTGGAACAGCCAACCATCAGACACACTGGGTGATGCAAAACCACTCATACTGATGCAGGGAGGTAGGTGGAACACCTGAAAGGGGTGAGAGAGAAGGTGGAAGCAGCCCACAGCTGAGCAAATAATATAAAGGCCTTCCAATATTCACCAGCTGGAGATACAGTGCTGCAGATATAGCAGTTTGAGCAAGAAAACAACCACAATAAAAGATCAACCCAAATGTTCTTAAGGTACAATCAAAGTAGCATGGTAATGTCACATCATTTCTGTATCATTCTAATTGAGAACTAGATGTTTGCTTCTGATCAGACATCAGCTATGTCAGACATTGTAGGACTGCAGTGAATGACAGCAGAACAAATCTTCATGTATATGATTTTTATTTCAAATACTTTGAAAGCAGTTTTGTTATAGTTGATCAAAACATAAAACTTTAATAGAAGTAAGATGTTCTTATTTTAAAGTGGGATTAGATATTTTTTCAGAATCCGTTAGTAAAATAATAGTATGTTAGAAACAACATTTGTAATAAGTTTTCAATAACAGTTTTGTTAAAAATATTATAAAATGTGATTATATAGTGAGAAAGTATATATAATGTGGAGCTGTAGAAAAAATGGCTCTAAAATCAGCTTATGTTTCACTAAACAATTGCTAGAAATGCTAGGCTTGCTAGGAATGGTTCCAGCTTCACTAATCAATGAGGAGGCTAAAAAATGCTCATTTCTGGTAGATTGCACCCACTGTGGCTGATTCATGGCACTCTCTTGTCTACAGTCTCTAACCTTTGAGTATTTCTTGTAATTTTGGGGGGAAGGAATTCTAGTTTAGTTTCACATTTGTAGCTCATATGAATGGTTCTGTCCAGATCTATGATAAGGTTGCTTAAAAACTACTGTGCAACGGAACTGCAACCATGATATCTTAACAGACAATTTATAAATAATCACGTTACAAAATGCTCTCCTGTCTTTTGTTCACAGGATGTTGTTTTCCCTCACTAAGGCTCATGCAGCACATAGGGCATGAAAATAAGAGAGAAACATTCTCCAAAAAGGATGGCAGATTCATCATATGGGGTAAAATGCTTATAAGAGTCACATTTTGCTATGGACATTTTCATCACAGAAACCGATTAGGAAAACTCTTCAGGAGCATTTGTGCATGCCCTTGCTCCAAAGGGCTAAGCACCTAGGTCCCGCCTGTTGTACACCTTCTTACTAGTTGATGGCAAGTCTGAGTTGAAATATGTTATGTGCTCATATAGTACACAGTTAAGACTCATGAAATAACTACATCAGACAGTCACGGTTTGCCTCTGCCAAAGACCTGAAGTGGTACTTTGATGACCTCCCTTAGGCAGGCTGTAACCCTTATTTCCTCAAGTGGAAGAATCCACTCACTGTGTCTATTCTGTAAACATTTTGACTGGTCCTTCAGTGCTCTAGCTCTCCCAGATGCAGTAAAACATCCCAGATGAAAATTTTTGTGTAAATAGCGTGTACAGATATCCTCTGGGTAAGAGTGCAAAGGGAGCTCTCCAGATTTCCCCAGAAGGCTCTGATACAAACTTGGCAAGGGAGCAGAGCAGTGTAGACTCACCTCCTGGTAGTTTATTTCCTTGTGTTGTGAAAAAGGCCAGCGTATGAAAACTTAGATGACATCCTTGCCCACGTCACTGAACCTCTAAATCAGCTTCTTAGCTACAGGGGCTATGTATGCCCTATGCATCAGTTGTGTAGTCCCACAAATATCTTGAAGTCCATATCACTCCTGAGACCTAACTTCATATCCATATAGTTGCTGTATGGACTCAGGTGCCTTCAAATTCTTTCTGCCCCCTAGAACCCCATGCAGAGCTGCAGGCTTGGGGAAGAGTGGCTGGAAAGATGCCTGGCAGAAAAAGATCAGGGGATGTTGGTTGACAGCAGGCTGAATATGAGCCAGCAGTGTGCCCGGGTGGCCAAGAAGGCCAACAGCATCCTGG
The DNA here is from genome assembly GCF_000708025.1 of Charadrius vociferus. Lineage (NCBI taxonomy): Eukaryota > Metazoa > Chordata > Aves > Charadriiformes > Charadriidae > Charadrius > Charadrius vociferus. The sequence continues at coordinate 2,011,954 of NW_009647437.1, forward strand.
TGTGTATCAGGAATAGTGTGGCCAGCAGGACTAGGGAAGTGATCGTTCCCCTGTACTCAGCACTGGTGAGGCCGCACCTTGAGTACTGTGTTCAGTTTTGGGCCCCTCACTACAGGAAAGACATTGAGGTGCTGGAGTGTGTCCAGAGAAGGGCAATGAAGCTGGTGAAGGGTCTAGAGCACAAGTCCTATGAGGAGCAGGTGAGGGAACTGGAGTTGTTAAGCCTAGAGAAAAGGAGGCTGAGAGGAGACCTTATTGCTCTCCACAACTACATGAAAGATACTTCTCCCGTGTAACAAGCGATAGGACAAGAGGAAATGGCCGCAAGTTGCACCAGGGGAGGTTTAGGATGAATATAAGCAAAAATTTCTTCCCAGAAAGGGTTATCAAACATTGGAACAGGCTGCCCAGGGAAGTGGTTGAATCACCAGCCCTGGAGGTATTTAAAAGATAGGTAAACGTGGGGTTTAGGGACATTGTTTAGTGGTGGTTTTGGCAGCGGTAGGTCAATGGTTGGACTCAATGGTCTTAAAGGTCCCTTCCAACCTAGACGATTCTATGATTCTATGACAGGTACCAGAGGGCTTTCTCTGGGGAATGCTAGCTTTCTTTGTCGGTCCAATGTCTACCACTTAATACTTCCAAAAGGCTTTGGAGGGGACCAGATCAACCTCCCTTGAGCGTGCAGGGCCAAACCATGCTGCAAATTAGGCCATGCTTCACTATTCATTAGGGGAGAACTGGCTATTACTTTCAAGAGAAAGGATTTAAGTTCCACATGAGGATAGCTAGTTGCTCATAAACCCTACCTGCTCCTGAGAATAAAATGTGTAGGTGGGCTACTTATCCGATAAGAAGCCCTGTCTGAACACCCCTTGGAAGACAGTGTAAACGTACTCAGGGTGGTTGTTGTGTGAGGAGAGGAAAGTGAGGAAGAGGGCCATGGTCTGCCCCTAATTTTGTTGAAAATGGGTCATATGTGACTGCAATGAATTGACTAGAAAATCTTGTAGCCCAAGTGAGCTCTAAAATAAAACAAACATATTCCACATGCACAGAGGAGGAGAGGAAAGCATTACTATATAAAGGATGATTTGCATTCAGATTCAATCACTATTCCAACCAGGATGTGGCATCCCACCTCATAATGGCAGTCCTAAAGATTTAGAATACATTTACCATCAAATAATACACCAAAGCTTTAATGCAAACCTGTATTTGATTCAAATTACTCATGCTGTGGTAGTTTAAACATGCATCCTTCTTTATATGGGCTTGATCAAAACTGGCAGGCAAAATACAAAGAGCAGTGTCAATTAAACTCTATGGGTAGAGAGGAATGTATGCAACATAAACGAGAGGCAGCAGTATGTCAGAGATTCTTGCCATCTATTGTTTAGCGGTGGTTGATGTGTAGTTCAGATGGACACTTCATCCACGAAGTGATCCTATAATCAGATTCACACAGGAAATGCATCACTTTCAGGCATCATGCGTCTGCTCTCCCTCAGGAGAAAGCACTCGGGGAAAGCATGGTTTAAATAATGATGGATGTCACCTGTCGAAGGTACACCTCCCTATTTGCAGCCTTCTCGGTCTCTAGGAAAGGAAAATCACTGCAGGTGTCACAGGCAGATGCCTCAGTGAGGCACGTGCTGTGATTTTAGTGCAATCTACGAGGATGTTTACTCACCATATCCATAGCTCAGCTTGGCTAAAGGATGTAGCTCAGGTTTTTTCTTGCAGTTACCTGTTGGGATGGAAGCAAGTTGTCATCTGGACAACAGGAGACATTCACATGTGTTTTAAAATCATCTTTGAGCGTGTAAGTAGGGAGCTACCTACCCGTTGGGTTTGGAGCCATGTACCTAGTGCCATAGTTGTAGTAGAGGTAAATCACTGTTATCCAACAGATGTCACAGGGCTCTGAATCTCTAGGGAACACTTGCTCAGGCTTCCCATGCAATAAAAAATAGCACCCATGCATTTTCCCGAATAGGGGTGTAAGTGCTGCAGACTTTAATACACAGAAAATCTGTGCCCAAATACATATATTTGTATGTTTATATATATATATACATACATAAATGTCTTCCTACTAGGAGAACAACCGACTGCTCTAGTAAACTGCTTTCATGCTGAGATCATAATCATTCTTGCATGCATATGTGCACACACACAAAGGGATGGAGACAACTGGATCTCTAAATAGAAACTTACACATTCTGGCTGTTTTTGGCTTTGCTTTCCTCTCCAAGCCTCCCAGGCAAATGGCAGCAAGTCTCTGACTCTTTCCAAGCGAGCCTCCTGAGGCTTGTTTGCCCGCGTTCAGGCCTCTCACAGGGAGCACGCTGAGCTGAGCTACCTAAAAATCTGCCCTGCATCTTTTCTGGCGTCTGTGTTGGGTATGCGAACAAGATTATGTTACCTTCTTGAGGTAGGCTTAGGAGTTATGTCATGTATTTAAGGGATATCAATAGTGCATGTGAAGTGTGCGCACTCCTGAAAGCAAAAGGACTGCATTGTGACATGAAAAGTGATAGGAAGCACCAGCCTCAGGTTTCCTCAGCCCCAGTGAGCAGTTTAACAAGGCTTCATGATGCATGTCACCTCTCCTGCCATGCCCGTAGGACATGCTGTGTGTCTTTATTCCTTGTGCATACTATACCGCCTCATCTGTAATTATAAATATATGTTTAGTGTCACTTCAAAGCCTCCCCTTGACAGGGGTGTTCCCTTTTCAGGGATTTTGAATCTCTGACATTCCTTCTTCAGAAACTCTGGAGGAGGGTGTGATAGCCTCCTGCTGACAGTTACCTTTGTTCAAAGGGACTGCCAGAGAAAACCCATTGCAATGCAGAGGGAAAACCGACTTTTGTGTTACCCGTTGAACATGCATTGGCTTCTATAACAGGAGGCCATTTTCTGTGCTTGGCTGTTTTTTTTTCACCTGGAAGGTATTTAGTGGTGGGTACAGGCAGCAGATTTGTAAGACGTGAAAAGGTTAGCAGTAGTTTAGACTTTCCACCAGGTAAGTCTGCTAAACAAAAAAAACCCCTCCTCCTGGCTGTGCTTTTTCATTGCATATATTTTATGAAGTCCAGCCATGGAAGCTGGAACTTAGCTAACCAAGTTACTCCTTTTGTAGCATTTTCCTGTGAACTGTCCATTTTTTTAGAAATATCCATCTGTCAGTTCATTATATTATTATATTACAGTACCATCTAGAGGTCCCAAATGGGATCAGGTCTCTGCATAGTAGGTGTAGCATGCAGTTGTCTTCTGGTAGGTAAAGGGTACAAACTGAGTAGATAAGAGAAAAGAAGGATTATTGTCCCTATTTTATAAATTTCATAACTGTCCCTATTTTATAAATTTTGCATACAGTAAGACGCATGCAGTCAGACAAGGAATACAAACCTGCCAGGTCTGTCATTTTGAATAGGACTATACTGCTTTTAAAGATAGCCCACTGCCCTACGTAGATTCCACCAGGAATCTACAGGATTTCTGGCTGTCCGACAGCCATCGAGAACTCCCAGACAAAAAAGCTGTTGTGCAGATCAGCACATCTCAGACACATCCAGTTACTTCCTTTGGACTGGCTGAGAGGCATGGAAATAAGAGACAGAGCTGGGACGTGAACAAGGTTCTGCTGAGTGTTAATCACAAGGCTCTCCTGACGCCTTACTGTTCATTGGTCATAGTCACCTGAAAATGAGAAAAACATTGTCTGGCAAACTTTCATCTTCTTTGTAAGGGGCTCATATTTCTGCAAGACTTTTCATCATGCAGGATTTATGAAGATATTTCTGAGGGGGTGAGTTTCCAGACCTTCAGCCCTTGACCCAAAGAAAGTGTTTGCATAGACTTCCTATGAAAATTCCACAGTGTAATGTCACTGAAGACAGCAGTACTACAAAGCTGAATTCATGGCAAATTTGGGGCGTGATTTAGAATTACTTAAGGAAGCTAGAATCCACAAGAAATTTGAAATATTTTTACTCAGACGGGTTGAACATTATCCTCCAAGAAGGCAGCAAGGCAGTAGTTGATCCTAATGGAGGTAAACCAATACAACGAGTTTGTACAAATGACCAGATCCAAATCGCCTCATTTAGGTACAGCAGCACTTAACCACAAGCCGCTTTAGCTCCAGGAAGATGAGCTGATGCATCTAAACGAGTCAGATAGACCAAATGTACAGTTAATAGCGGGAGGTAGGAGTCTCTGAATGGCAATCCAGAAAGCTGGTGCGTTGGGTGGGAACTGTGAAGACCCAAATAACAAAACATGCCAGATGCATGGGGGGAGAATATCTGAGAACTCGTCCTGCTTCACGATATCAGATGCTTTCATTCACCTGGGAATTAGAATGCTTTGCTGAGATTATGGGTGAAGAAGGATGTCAGCACCAAAAAAAAAAAGGGTAGTCAAAATGTTAGATCTTAATGTTGGGGCATGTGCATAGAAAGTAAAACATCCCCAGGACATTACCGAGTTGAAGAGGTGTGACTCTACCTCCAGTCTCTCAGGCATTCATACCAATGCTGCA
>NW_009647437.1:2016518-2027844 GCF_000708025.1 Charadrius vociferus
CTGCTGAAGCTGTCTTGCTGCATGGCTGGAAATGCAAAGTCACAAGGCCAGGAAGGATGGCATGATCAAGGTCAGTCCGGCACTAAAGGCAGAATGCTCCGCTGGGAGGGCAGAGCCCCAGCCTGCCCTTCGCTCCTGCCTGTCCCTTTCTTTTTTGCCCTTTTTCTGCTCTGTTAGCGTATACAGAGCCTGACAGTGTGCTTTGATGCACAGCACAGAGGTGCCCTGAGGGTCTACTGGTGCTGAAAAGCAGGCAACCTGGGCTTTCTTCTGGGACTTAAATACACCCCTGAGCTAGGTTGTCAGGGTCTAGTTCAAAGAATCTATATTGGCATTTTTTTTTAAGTGGTCAGAGTAACAGAAGTATTTATGCTGCAGTAGAGTTTAGTTGTCCTGTGCATTGGGTTTTCTGAACTCCCTCTCAGCTCTGTGTGACTGTCCAGAGCATTGTCACCTGATACCTTCATATTGGATTTAGACTGGCATTGGGTTATGAAGCTCACCCCATCTCAGTTCAAAGAATCTAGATTGGCATTTTTTTTTAAGTGGTCAGAGTAACAGAAGTATTTATGCTGCAGTAGAGTTTAGTTGTCCTGTGCATTGGGTTTTCTGAACTCCCTCTCAGCTCTGTGTGACTGTCCAGAGCATTGTCACCTGATACCTTCATATTGGATTTAGACTGGCATTGGGTTATGAAGCTCACCCCATCTCATAGTCAAATGCTTCACTAATTAACGCATGATGTAATACAGGCATCAGCTCTAAAAAGACTCATCCTCCCAGCTTTAATGAAGGTAGAGGACTGTTGGCCACATGATGGAAGGAAAAACATTGAGTTCTGAAAGGGAGACAGCAAATATTTACCTCAGTCTGTGCCTCTGTTCAGGCTTTGACAGCACGCAGGACAAAACACGTCTTGGAGACATTAATTCCGTGGTCTTTCTTTTGCTCTTATGGCAAGAGAGGTCCAAGACTTTGCAGTCTAGCATCCTGCATTTGCATCTGTTGAGACTGCAATGTTTCTGAGGTTTCACACGGTGACACTTTTGTCTTACCTGCTCTTATCTGAATCTAGCAAGCCCTGTGAATGTTCAGCTCTTCTGCTACCAGATGCTTACATGCCCAATCCCCCTGAACTCTGGCTTTACCAATGGACCACATTGTCTGTGGCGTTTTTTTGTAAATGTGGAGGGGGTTTTGTGACCAGGAATGTACTGCAGTTTCATTGGTTACATTTAATCTCATTTTTGTATATCTATTAATAAGGTGTCCAAGACCTCTTACATATTTTTGATCAGCCCTTACTCATCTGTTAAGTGTGCTAAGTCAAACTTTGAGCGTGAAGAGCAAATCTGTTCCTTCTGCTATTGCACATCAGAGCATTTGAGGCCATCTGCTAACACTGACTGTATTGGCATATTTTTAAGGAATCTCACATAACTACACGATGACTCTTCCCACTGGGTTGTGGTGGACTTAAAGTGTGTGGGGGTGAGGAGGGTAGGGGATGCCAGCGTGAGAGGCAAGAAAGGACAACAGAACCTCCATGCTGGACCTAACACTGATCTCATAAGATCTATGTGAAGCTTGGGCAAGCTTTGTTGTTAGAAGTTGTTTTTCTAAAAAGAGGGCAGGGGAACTCACCCCTGAGGTGAAATCTTATAGGACCTTGACATTTTAAGCTTTAGAAAATGAACTATGAACCGAGAAAATTAGATGTTATGATTAATTTTTTATAGGAAGTGAGACTGATCTTGAAGAAAGTAATTCCTTCGAGTTCCTATGGCCCAACAACACAGATACTGTATTTTGAGGTATCTGTCTTTAACAAAAGAAGGATGGTGCTAGACACTCGTCACCTTTGTGGCTCTGGACCTAAGGCCTGAAGACCTCTGTGTAGCTGGACTACGGGGCACTCAGCTCTATGCAAATTGCCTGTAAACGCAAACTCTGGTGGCTGGCTTCGTGCCATTGTACCTGTCCCAGCGGAGGCTAAATACTGTGTTGTATGACTGACCTACATATCACTAGAGAAGAAGAGAAATGTTCCCTGCTACAGTTTCTGCCAAGTGCTGTAGAGGTCTGATTGGACAGATGAATGATGGCAAATGCACTCCTAATAAAGCCAATGCCATTAAGTTAGAAAATGAGGCTGCTGTCATGTATGAGTGGTGGCAGAAGCATTTCTAGCTTAACAAGGTCTGACAAGACCTCCTCAACATGCTCAGATGAAATCAATGTCAACACCTAATCAGTTAAGCAGGTAATGGATTACTGAAAAAAATTTAAACCATAGCTGCATTAGCTCATTTGGAAAGAAGGAACATGTGACTTCTACAGATAATGGAAAATGTTTTAACAGTTGTCACATTTGCCAGGTTCAAGGAGGAGCTGCTTTAACCTGAACAGCTGAGATGCGTACTGCAGCATGGCGGCAGAATGTAGGGCACATCATGAATCTATGGACAAAGGAATTTGCAAGCTTTATCAGTCACTGCCTGGGTTTGCATAACAGGTCGGCTCAATGAAATATACATGAACAGCATCTGTTTCTGCTTTTAAGATCACAGTGTGCAATATGAACCATCACCCACTGGATAGAAATTGGGTGATAGGATGAGAATCCAGCACTTTAATGAGTAAGAGAGAAAGTATTTGCTGTCGTTGCTGGGAAGCTAGTGAAAGAGGCTGAAAGGAGTGTGGACAAACGGCCTGAACTCAAGTTCTCCCAGACTCTCATGAGTAAGCTAGAGAAGCTAGAACCACAGCTAACAATCTCAGATAGGGACTGGATAGTGCTGTAGCTCTTATACACACGCACAGTTACTATAATGGCTTAGAATAAATCCCTTGCCTTGATGTCTACCCACTGCCTAACCCATGGAAACAAGACAGGTCTTTGCAGGGTGCTGACACAAGAGGGTCCTTACGCCTCTCTCTGCAGCACCTGCAGTGAGTCAGTGGCCAGGCCGGGCCAGCGGACCAGGTGGATGCTAAGTCTGATATGGTGTGCCTACTCCTGTGCTCCTAAGAAAAAAAGCCCTTTAGAAAACTGCTCTGAGAGTCACCACCTAGCTAGGCTGGAGGTGCTGACCCTTCTCACCTGAGAAAACAGGCAGCATTCTGCACTGAACTGCACTGGGTTCCTGATTCCTCCTTCCCTCCTCATCCCAAGGCTGCCCCTGCCTCTTCCCGCTCCAGCCCCAGTGCTAGCAACTGGTCCTTTTCCCCACCCGCTCTTATAACAGGCTTGTGCCTCACCACTGCACCAGCAAACCTGCACAGGCATCTTCGCTTTCACACTGGTTTAGATGAGGAGTGACTCCACTGAAGTTTATTCAGTCAACAGCCGCAGAACTGGAGGAGGCGAAAAGAGAATTGGGGCCCTTTAATCCTTTTTTTTTTTTTTTTTGCTTCTCACTGCTGCCACCGAGAACCACCCGAGACACATTGGGTGCGTGCAATGTGCAATCCTGAGGCCCTCATGGGCGAGGGCCCCTGCAGTCAGCCATCTACTGTGTCTGAGTGATACCGGGACCAAGTGTTTCGACCGTAACACCTTCCCTACATTTTAATGGATCTTCAAGTGTGACAAAGTATCATTCGGTCATAAAAGATGGACTTTATTAATACACAAGGAGAATGGGAACCGCAAAGTTTTTCTTCTTTAAAATACCACTAATAATTAGTCCCCAGCGTTTAGAGTTTAGTCTCTCTGACCGCGAGAAACTCTCGTTACCTCGTTAGCGCGTCTAATGGCGCTGGGAAGTAAATCAGAACCACTTCTCCGCCTCCCGGGAAGGGTGAATTTGCTGAGGTGATGATGCTGAGCAGCAGCACAGTCCCAGATAAAGTCCATGTTATCATCTACCTTCCTCTCATGGCTTTGGCTTTCTATTAGGAAGAAAAAAAGAAAAACAAACACTACTGAAATTACATGGAGTATACATATAGGCTTGTCCTTAATTTCTGCTGCTTCTGACCAGTGTGCTTTTTAATTAGACGACTAAACTGATTCTTCTTTTCCTAAAGTATGAGGTGAATAAACCCCAAAATAGCAGCTGGTCAGTATGAACTCTAGTCACACATTTAGAAAAGGAAGGTTTTTAGAAATGTTACAGAAGAGTTCATTTGCAGTCACTTTGAATGCATCACACTAACTAGACCATCGACATTTTCCTTTGGCTTTTTAAGCACAAGGTTAAGAGAGGGCTGACTTGGCGGGAACAGGTGGGTGACGCGACAGATATTTGCATTATGTCCTTTGTATGAATGCTCCTCACCCCCGCCTGGGTCGTTTGGTGTCATGTGCCGTGAAAGCGGCCACTGAAGGAGCTGAAGAGGAAGAAGAGCACCATGGTGTGGACACGTCTCCTGGAGGAGATGACGCTAAGGCTCCTGCGCCGTCAGCGTGCTCCAGCTGGCACAAGGACACTGGGACTGGCTCACTCTTCCCAGAGCTACAACTGGAAACAGTGGAAGAGCAAAAGGCACGAGGGACCCCAGCGTCCAGCAGGCTGAGCGTGTGTCACCTGGGGCATCACAGGGACCCTCCTGTAAGCAAACAGTCTGGAGAGCAGCTCCACAGCTACAGGTTTCAAGACTGAAATGGTTTTGGAGGCTGATCCATTTGGAGAAGTGGAGAATGGAGCCAAAATCCAGTGTTAGGTGGCAGAGGTCCCCTATTGTGGAAGTCAGGCCAGCTACACAAGAGGCAAACAGAGGAGGCACTTTAGATGGATATTGACCAGTTTGGCCTGTGACCATGGCCAAGTGGTGGACTGCTATTTTTTATGGAAGCTGAAGAAATGAAATTTGCGCTTGAGTAGATGATGGAGGGTGAAGGAGGGTGGTAGAGGAGAATAGACTCATTCTTGGCACCAGCGAAGACCGTTTTGTGGTAGTACATCAATCAGAGTTGATCTCTGTAACATGCCAGTTGAACCCAATAAAAGATTTGATTTATTTTGCTCTTGATGTTTAGATTTCATAACCCCAGAGCTCCATCCAAATCTTCTGCAGATACCCTACCTACCATCAACACTTCTTTCTAACCTGTGGTTTCTGGTTACTCCAGAGGGAGGAGGTCTTCGAACTGAGGGGAGGGGTACTCATCATACCTCGGACCTCAGCCATTATTTTGTGAGCTGTTCAAACTGCCATGCTGACCATTTCATGCTGACCACCTCATGCTTCTCAGATGGTGCTGCCTGTACTTCTAAAGCTCACCTTGCAGGCAGGACAGGAACAGGTGAGTCCTGCTCTGGCCACTGTCTTTGCCCTCTTTATGTCATGTGGCTAAATGGGGAACACTCCACTCATGTTACTGATTCAGAACCTTCTGTGCTATTCTAGGGGTTTTTGAGCTCCCCTCTTTCTCAAGAAGGTTGCCCACTTCCCTCCTGTGGGATGACGACTGGAGGGCTTCTCCCAGCCTGCTCTGAACTGGATGGTAAAGAGCCACTTCATTTTGAGACGAATACATTAAGAGATAAACCACTGATGTTGGGAGGACTGGGGTGAAATCCTCACCACAACGAAAGAAAAATAGTTAATACAGATCTCATCAACATTTTGTTTCCTTTCTCAGCAGGAAGTTGACCTTTCTTGCTTAGATGATTCTGTATTTTCAGACAGAAAATTATTGTTATTGTGCATTCCCCTTAGTTTTAGCCACAGCAGGAGTTTTCCACCTCTAGCTTGCCTTCCTTACCATATCAGCCTGCCATGGACGTGTATCCTGCCCAATCCTAGAAGCTCCATGGGTCTTTTCCCTAATATGACATCAGTCACATGAGGCAGAAATGCTGAAGTCCTCTAGGAAAAACAGTGACCAGGATTGGTCAGTGGCAAACCAATTCATTCAGCTGACAGATTGTTCCTTGCTTGGGTTCAAATTACTCCAGGGGAGAAAAAAAAAAAAAAAAAAAAAAAGAGCGAGAGAGAGAGGCTGGGAGTGCACTAAATTAATTATCCCACATGACACCGTTCCCTCACTGCCATCATCCTCACACCTGAGGCTAAAAATTGGTTCTTATTTTAGACCGCATGTGCAATAAACTCATCACTTCAGGGAAGCATTGGACCTATTTTACGTGTGCAAACTGATTGTAACAGGGCTGTCAAGAAAGAATCCTGTCGTGGAAAATTAATCATTCATTTTCCTATATAATCACAAAACTGGATGATGAAAAAAGTACAGTAACTATATGTGTATTTTATTAGATTGTTTCATTGTGAAATCTTACCTGGAAATTAATTTTAAATTTGTGAGAGCATGGATGAAGTTGGAGAGGTGCCTGAATGGCTCTGAAAAAAAACCTATCAAGTTTAGTGGTAGTGTATCAAATCATGAAAGGAGTATTTAACGAGAGCAGTACTTGACATAATCTTTGACATCTTCATTAACAATCAGAGGGAATACAATACATATCACTGACACTTTCAAATGACACTGGGTTAGGAAATGTTGCTGAACTGAGAACGAAGCAAAGGAATCCAGGGAGATTCAATTGTGGGTAGAAATCAACAAGGTGAGATTTGTTTGAGGAAAAAAAATACAGCATAAAGATATCTAAGAAAAATAATTAATGGATGCTAAAAATCAGGCAAACTAGTGAATGCCAGGGTGCATTTGCCCCTTCACTGCCTTGCTGTGCAGTCCAAGGTGTGGTAACTGATCTATATGTTTGTTTACATCATAGAGTAGAGTTACAGTAGCTCTCATGTGATCCCTGTCCGCTGCCACGTTATGTTAAATTCTGTACAGTAGTGCTTGAGCAGTGGGGACAAACCAGAGAAACTTCAGGGAAGCTCGACAGAAGCAATCTGAGATTTAACAAAAAAGAAATAGGTATGTATATATAGAACACTGCCTAAAATATAAGATGTGTTTAAGGGGATTTATCCTTTGGCAGGGACAAATCAGGATGTGTTTCTTTTCCCTAGCAAAGACAGAAAACTGTAAAATGTCATCCTATATGGATAGAACAGACACCTAGACAGTTCTCAAGGCAGTGACAACAAGACTCACAATCCAAGTGCTGCACACTATTTATCCTATAGCTTATTATACCTTATGAGTGCCTATTTTCTAGTTTTGGAGTTGGACTGTTCCATCACTGATGACACTGAAAGGTGAAGCATAAGCTTACAACAGGGCACTTTGAATCTGTGAATTCCATACAATAAAATGAAAGTGGCAAAACAATACTCCCCTTGAGCTCATATTTATTTCCAGGAGGAATATGTCTAACAGTAGATAAAGGGAACTGAGCACTTTTTAGAGCTGGTGTGCATCACCTGCAAGATTTTGTCATCACAAAATCAGTAACTGACAGAGGGCATTTTGCCAGTGAAACTCTGCCATGACCACCATTTCCTTGGTGACACGATTGGCAATTCTGGGAGAACAAGCTCTGATGAAATGCTTACCATATGTCACAATGTGTCCTGTCAGATCACAAAACCTGCGCTAGTACTGTACTGTGATAGAGAGTGCCAATGGTAGTGAAAGGTAAAATACAGGTTTATGGCTTTGCAGTGTGAGAAAACAAAACTATTTAATCAATAGGAGCATTCTTCACAGGTCACAGGCAATGGCAGCCTTGATGGAGGAGGCTCCGCTTCACAGGTAAAGGAGGCTAGACTTGGTCCAGGACACGATAAAATGCGGTGGTGATAGTTCCACCTGTCTTTCTCAGATCGTCAGGAAATTTATAAAGCTCTTCTGCTTGAGAGTTTTGCCCTACAAATGAATCTCAAAAGGAGTTTGAGTTAATATTGGTTATCAATAGTTTGGACTTCCAGGCTTGTCAGCCAGTTCCCTGTCCCAGATTGCTCAGCTGTAAAACGATGACGTTACTTTTCCTTACAAGTGTTTGTAGGTGTACCAGTATCCTGAAGCACACAGGTCACACTGGGTGCTCCTCATGCTGCTGTTCACTTTGTAACAGACAGTCAAATTAACACACTCGTCTGTTGTGAGGAGCTGGTTGTGGGATCCCAGCAATACCTTGCCCCGCTTTTTTTAAAGCATTCTCATTTAGATACAGAGATCTGGTTAAAAAAAGCACTGCATTGGCAAATCCACCATTTCAGCTCAATCATAGATAAAAAGCAGCATTGCCTTCCACCACCTATTTCAATTGAATGGAACTTATTTGTTTGCAAATGACAGAAGAAAATTGTTTAGATAACTATCAATGTCAGTAATCTGCTGGTATGCAAAGGAGCAATTTCATCTTTTACTTAATGTACCCAGAGACTACATACAGTTGCCACAAAGTTAAAAGGCAAAATTGATTGCTATTGTGCCATAAATAAACGCTGGGCTATTTTACAGCTTTATCTGGCTTCTGTCCTCTCCTCCAGTCTCCCCCAGCCAGTACTGCCACACCAGCCGGAGACTGACGTGCTGGTAATTGACGCCTGAGTGGAGAGCGCTGGGACCAGCAACCACAGGTTTCCAAGTCCGTATTTGGGAAATACATACAAATGTTGCACAAACTCCTCTGACCTACCCAAGAGTCGGCATTATTCACTCCTTGGAGAATAGGGATTTGCAAGAAATGAGGAAACATTAATTACGCAAATGTCTCTTCTTGACACAAACGGAGGCGAGCACATTTCGCAGATGAAATGTCCATGAGCGCTGATGGCAGCGGGTCCGTGGGGTGGGTAAAACTCAGCCACCCATTCATGCCTCTGCGTTGCCCCATCTCAGCTTCGCACCGGGGGCTGCCCGCCATGGTGCCAGGGCTCTGCCCGTCCCCTCAGTCCACTCTGCCGATGGCTGGGTCCCTCACTGCGCCGCGGCGCTGACTGGCTGACACCATTTCATTTCTGCATGACATAACAAAACAGGCCTCGGAGATTCCTTTATAATGCCACAGATAGACATAAACAGATGCTCCAAACAGATGTAATCAAACACAGATGTGATCTGAAGATTCCCAGGCGGGGTCTGGGGTCCAGCCAAACTACACGTAGGGCGGATTGACAGCAAGCTAGAAGTGCAGCATGGGGCTCACCTTTCCACTGTCCTGATGCTTGCTGAGCAGTACAAGCTAGGTACGGCAGATATGATCGTGCACCAGCTGCCGGGGGGCACCTGGGGGCGACCGGACTGCAGGATGGGCCCTGTCACCCCCCATGTAGTGTCTGCTCCTTCCCCTGCCCTGTGCTGGCTGCAGGGCTGCCGGCACTGTTGTCCTTGCAGGATCTTTCTTGTAGCAGATGGTGCTGTCAGGGCCAGATATTTGGGGGTTTTTTAACCAGAATCTACCCCAACAGCACGGTCTTCCACCAGCGACAAGGGGTGTGTGAGTTTTCTGTAACTAGCAAAGAGGGCAGTAAAGTCATTCCTACTCATGTGAAACCCCTTATCTTAAGGCACATTTATTAAAGGGATGTTGAGGAAGCTGTGGAGTGAGGAAAATGAAAGAGTTAGTGCCAGAAACGTAGGGTGGGGAGAGTGGGTCTTTCTTTCTATGTCATCCCTGTGTCTGGTGCTGCTTCTGGGTTTCCACTGATTCCCCGGGTCTCCGTTTCCAGAAGCTCCTGGTTCTCTGTCTCACAAAAGAAGACAGATTTGCTGGAGGATTATGGGGACGACAGGCCAGGAGGTGAACAGGGACAAAAAGAAGGGTGGTTTTATGAGAGGAGCAGTGCCACCTAGAGCTAGTCCCAAACTGGAGGTGTGTACTTGGTGGGGGCAGGGAGAGTTGGACCCATTTCAAGGAAATTTTGACTAAAGAATTTCCTCATTTAAGATCCTAGAATATGGGGGTGGAAAAAAATCCTCGAGATGTAGTTATCTAAGCAAATGCAATGTGCATTTCTATGAGAGAGAAGTAATCACTTCTTAAATTGACTCATGCTATGGGCTTGATCCAAAGTCCATGGAAAAACTCTGAGTGACTTCACGGATCCTTGGGGTGTAGGTGGGAACTTTGCCACTGTCTTCAAAAAGAGCGGGGCCAGGCTCTTGCTCTTGGCCGAAAAACAAATGCAAGGAAAAGACACAAATCCTTTTCAAATGTTTAGAAATAATTTATAATTTGACTTTCTGTAGCTATGCCGTTGTCAGTAACATTAAGCACCCACAAATCTATGTTTTAAAGCATATTGTACCTAAAATTTTACATGTCTGCTTACACACTTGTTGTAAAATAGTCTCTTAATAGAAAACGTAATCCTATAAAGATTGTATAGGTAGAAAGCCAAGTGTTAAAAACAGGGTTTGAGTCCTTTATGATTAAGATCAATAGTTTTCTGATTTGTGCACGTGAACACTTTGCTTTTCAGAATAGCTATTTTATTTAGCTTTTCTTACACACGTGAGCTGCGTGACAGTAGCTATGATTTCAATAGACAGGGCAGGTAGGGATTTTTTTCAAAAGCTTATACTAATTTATTTGAAAGCAATATGAAAAATATTAATAGCTAACATAAAATACCCAATTGTCAAAGTCCCTATTGCCTGCAGAAAAAGAAAGGAGAATTCTAACATCCTTTCTATGTAAAAACATTGTTAAGACATTGAAATTGTTGAAAAGTTTTGGAGAGGTCTTTTGAAATGGAGGAGTCGTTCTAAATTTATATTTATATACAGTATATATACGGTAATATTTTTAGAAAGAGGCTGAGATTGAAAAACACACAATGATGTGAATAAAGAAAAAAAATAGATTGAGATTCTCAACACTTTCCGAGATTTTTCGACGTCCCGTTTCTTTAACTTTATTTAGATTTTCCATCTCTATAAATAGGTAACCCCAAACTAAGCTGGTTTTGACCCGAGCTGCCCTTGTCACCAAAGCTGTCCTTGGGAAGCGCTGACTTTCACCGACTCGAGATTCATCTAGGGACGATTTGAGCATGTGGTTTGCGTTCAAGAATGCCCTGTAAATATAAACAACTATTACGACTCGAGTACATTTAATGACAAAAATGTGCTAATGCTGTGCTGACGACATTCGCCCTTGCATTACATTCCTTATAAGGGCGATGCTGCTCGATGCGGCCAGCGGGGCTGCGGGGCGACCCAGCCGGGCGGCGAGCCCCCCCGCCCTCTCCTCGCCGCCCTCTCAGCTTTGCTCCCGGTAAAAGAACCGAAAGCGAAGGTGTGCTTTCTCCCCCACTCCCCCGCCCGGAGGAGTGCGCGGCTCAGAGCCCGCCGCAGAGACGCTCTCCGACGGGGTCTCACCGTCGGTAACACGAAACGCCGGGAAACGTGAGAGCAAATCCACCTCTCCCCCCAAAACTCCGGCTCCTCTGGGCTGCGAAGAGGATGATTTCGGGAAAGAAAAGAAAGAAAGAAAAA
>NW_009647437.1:2028702-2029592 GCF_000708025.1 Charadrius vociferus
GGTGTACGAGGGGGCACGGCAGGCTGCAGGGACTTGCCCCCGCCAACAACAAAATGACATGCGGGGGCTTTGTCGGCCCGGTTGGCCCCTCTGAGGCGGCATCTTTCGAGGACTGCAAGGAAAAGACTGTCTTGCAGACCCTGTAATCCACGGTTTTCATTTACTATTATTCAATCAGGATTTATCTCTGTTTTTTTAGGAGGCTACTTTTCCAGGACTGTTACTCGATACTGATCCATTAAATCATTCCAGCTGAGAGATTAAATGTATGATTTGCAACCAGCTGGATTTCTTAAATGGTGTCTTCGCCTCCCTTCAGAGTATGAGCAGACCCGACGAAAAAAACCACTTTGCTTTGGCATGAAAACCCGCACGTTTGCCCGAAGATTACCACACGGAGTTCATTCAATGCCAACAGTATTTTCTTCCTTTCTCTTCACCGGATTAGATTTCCCCCAGCCATAAAATGCCTCCAAAAGCGAGATACCATCGAAATGGCAACGCATGCCAACCGAGCGGGTAGGCAGCAGGCTTAAGCCTTCTCTCGCACTAACACCGCAGCCCCTCTCAGCCTTTCGCAGCTCTGCCCCGGCTCCAGCGAGCCCATGCGAGAGGCGCGACCCCGGGAAGGGGGAGCCGGGGCGCCGCCGGGCACCTACAGAGGGATGGGGTCCCCTTGCACTGCAGATCGACGGCGGGGGCATTTTGTGGCCTCGAAAGGCTGTGGAGGTGAAAGACGGGTAGGGGAGCCTGTGCCCTCCGGACACTGCTCTCCGTCGTGCCCCTCGACGTCTGCCCCAGCGGGGAGATGCCGGGGGGGAACGGGAGTCCTTCCCGGACCCTTCCCAACCGCCGGGAATGCGGTAGGCGGTTTCGAGCAGCAGCAAGAC
>NW_009647437.1:2029825-2030929 GCF_000708025.1 Charadrius vociferus
GCCCGGTCCTTCCCCCCGCCGGGCTGGGGGGGGATGTGAGGGTGTTTCAAATTAATGGTAACGGCAGCAGTGCCCGGCCGACTATCGTCAAGGCGGCTTTATTTGCGATCGCCCGGCACTAGTCGAGGTAAAAAATACGCCCGATTTAGAATAATTATGGGAGAGCAACTGGCCGCCCTAAACCTCCGAAGATTCCCCGCGGGGACGGCATTTCGGAGACTGGCAGAAATAACCATCGGATCTCAAAGTAATATCCTTTAGGTGGGAAACACCGTCGCTTTCGCTGTGCCGGCCTCGCCTGGGAAAAAAAAAAAAATTAAAAAAAGCGCCTCTTCTAAGCTGAAAGGTATCTGGGGCTTTTCTCCGGCCGAAACCACCCCGCAGAGCCGCGGCACCGTGGGGCATCTGCCGCACCTATGGAGGAGAAAGCACTGACATTTTCTGGGCACACTCAGGGACACGGAGCCCGGCTCCGCAAGCACCCGCAGTAGCAGAGCCCAGTGTCAGCATCGCCTCTTGCCTCCGACCGCCTCGGTTACTGCCAAAATCGCGAGTGAGGTGGGATCGTCCACCTCCGGCCCTTCTAATTTGGGAAGACAGCGAGGTTGCTGCGAGGGGACGGAGCCTACCCCCAGGCCGCTCCCCACGGCCACTCGCGGGGCCCCCGCCGCCCGGCTCCGCGCCCCGCGCAGCGCTGCCAACACCTCCCTGCCCCACGTCTGGTTTCGTTTGAATCCGGGAGGTTTCCAAACCGTCCTGACTTTCCAGTTGTTGATGTTTTTGTTGGGTGTGCGCTCGACACGCTCTTAAGAGCGGTGTCCCAAGCTGTTTCTTAAGTTTTAAATGTCCTCTCCCTTCCGCGCTCGCTGCGCGGCGCGTAGGGGTGCGGATCGTCGCCCCGAGCAGCTGCTGGGCTCATGTGTAACCGAATATCTCAGGGTATGGGGAAAAACCCACTCATCCCTGGCTCCGCAGCAGCCTAGGAGGCCCCTCTCGTCCCCTTCCAGCACCCCTTGTGCCGTGCGCGGCTCCTTCGCCTTTGGCAGCGGAGCGGGCTGGAAGGAGCGAGCTGCAGGGGGCAGAGACCACGCCCGCCGCGTGTGG
>NW_009647437.1:2030997-2039366 GCF_000708025.1 Charadrius vociferus
TCGGCCCTGCTCGGTGGTCGGGTCGGGCCTCTCTCGGGGGTGCCACTAGTTCGGGCTTTGGTAATGATCTCCCCCCCCACACGCAGCCCTTCAGTGACAACGGGGCGACGATATTTAGCCTCTTCCCATTAAACGCATCCCACACCACCAGAGGGGTTGAGAGTCACCTGCTCCCCTCCGCCCCGAGGTGTGCAGAGGCGGGGAGAGGAGGAACGGTGATGGCTTTACTGCTGTCGGGTCGAGTCTCTGCTCTCTCCCTCGACCTCCCAACCCAACTGCATCCAAAACAGCGCTTTGGAACGGCAGGGTTGGGGGTATCTCTGCCCAGACCCAAACTCCCGCACTACGAGAAATCGCTCTTCCAATATGATTCACTGGATTTTGCCCAACTTTACGGCAAGCTGTAGGCTTTATTAAGTCCCGCTTTTTAATTCTTCACCATCCCCCGCGTTTTTTCTTCACTGTTGCCAGCCACCCTTGCCCGTGTTGACACCCAGAGGAGCTCCTGACAGTCACTTTTCAGAGTCAGATATTGGGCTCGCCGGCGGTAGTTTTAACTACTGCCTCGGTTTTCACGCCTATTTTTGGAGAGCAGAGTAGCGTAAATGAGTATTCCTGATGAAGGTAGATTTAATCGGGTTCTTTACAAAATCTATTCCACCTTCCTCCCTCCCACCCCCTAGATACCATACCGAGGTTTGCATTTTTCATGGCGGGACAGGCAAGTCTATAAAAGGCATGTTTGTTTTTCCTGGCTGTTTCAAATATGTATTTCCTGGAGGACTTTGCATCTAACGGGGTCATCAGAAGCACATGTGCGATTTTCATCTGTCCAAGTGCTTTCTTCTCTCCCCTCTTCTCCTGAGCAGCAGCGTTTGCTGATGTAACATTTTACCTGTCTGCTCACCTTAGCTCCCACTAAACCTCTCCGTTTCCCTCTGAGTCCCAGACCCTTGGCGGAGTCCCAGTTTGTTTCCGTGTGGCTGGCTGGGTTTTTTTGTTTTTTTTTTTGGGGGCACTTTTTTTTTTTTTTTTTTTTTCCCCTGTAGGACAGGGGTTGGGCTGGAGGCAGGAATAGCTCATAGCTCTTCCGCCCAGCAAGCCCGACCGACCGCTAGGCAGCCGCCACCTCCCGGTACCCCCGGGGCGCGGAGCGGGACCCGTCTCTGCGACACACCGGGACTCTGAAGGATAAAGGAGAATTTGATATTTAGAGCTGGAGGTTGAGCGTTTTCGCCCAGCGGAAGGAAAAAAAAAAAAGAAAAAAGAAAAAAAAAGAACCAAAACTCAACCAACAACCAAACGCAATCCTCCCTCACCCCCTTTTATTTAAGTGGGAAGGCGATGGACCTTCTCGCCGAGCAAGGAGCCGCCTCCCCGGAGCAGGGAGGGGAAGCTTTGAGCTCCGCTCCCCGCCGCAACCTGGGAAGAAGCTGATCAGGCAGCCCGGCTCTTAAGTTTAAGTATGTATTTTTCCAAAGCCCAGAGCTACTCTCCTTCAGACAAAACCCTCACCTTTTCCTTGTGTGCCGAAGCACTGAAAGTTCCCTTCAGTGTATTTTTCTTGGCTGTTTGAGACGCAGCCTTTTGATTCACTAAGCAGAGGAAGTTAAAGAGCGAGGGCCAGTGGCCAGTGTTTTCATCGCCATCCCCCTAAGTTATTTGTCATGCTCAAGTGAGGGGTTTGTTCAAGGCAAGATCCTGCTCATACCGGGCTGCATTTGTTCCTCCTAAAGAAGGCAATAGATTTGGTTTCCGGGTCTGGTAACAGGAGCCCGAGTGCTTTACACAAACATCGCTGGGCAGGCAGGGGCACTTCCAAGGCTTTTCATTCCGGGGCTGGGGCAGCCCCCCTCAAACACATGCTAGGGCTTCAGTTAGGCCCGAACTGCTGAGCCAGGGGAGGCGAGAAGAGGGGACGTAGCTTTCTCCGGAGTAGCCCACAAGAAATATGCCAAGCAGGCGACTTCTCTCGTGTAGATTGTGTTGAAAGCCTGCAAAATGGCTTATAGTATCCAAAGGAAAACGCAGCCACGCAGCCTTTGGTAGATGAGATGTGACCGTGCTTCCCAGAGGGTCCTGTTTATCCCCAAGCTCTTGCAAGGGCTTGCAGAGGGAAGGCGTTTAACCAGCTGGATAGCAAGCTTTAGCACACGTTCCCCTACTTATAGGAAAGGCTCTTATTCCAATAAACTTGCTCCCTGTCTCCAGTAAAGCGTCATGCTCTCCTTCAGTGACTATACCACATCTTCAGTAGCCTGTCGGGATGCTCTCCCCTCACGTCCATCAGTATTTCCCGGCAGGGTGATGAGCTGCGCCCTGGCAGAACAGCCAAAATTGCTTTCTGTCTCAAATGTGCAGTTTCTCTCATAACCCTCTTCAGCACACCACCAGGACAGTTAACACTTGTGTAATAAAGTGCTGGCCTTCCCAGCAGAACAAATCTGCTCTAGTACACCGTGAATATTCAGCGCCCTGCTATCTAAAGGAATTGCTTCAGTTACACTTCTGGGGTCCGTAAATGCTGCATTCATTAGGTAATTTGGTGAGGTTCTAGTTTGAGGGCAAATACCACACATATTATATGCACGCGTATGTATATATATGTACATGTGTGTGTGTACACGAGAGAGACCGAGCGTGGTTTTTCCCCTAGGTGTCCAAGCTATAGGGGCTCAGCTGTGAGATTTACGCACCGCATCCCGGCCTCAGCCCGGGGATAGTCGGGGGAATTTCATGGGGAAAGACTGCCGGCTCCACACCGTCTTTTTTTTTATCTCCCGAAACCTGCGTGGGTACCCCGTAAACAACCAAACCTGAGATAAGATATGCCCCATGTAATGTAATGCTAGTGAATCATAACTAATTTGTTTAAAACCAAGGATTAGTCACGTCAGTTTCGGCATATTCCTCTATCGGGAACTTTTTTTTTTGTGCGTGGAAAATCGGGGGGATTTGCGCTAATTTACCAGACATCATTACTAAGGCAAGTACGGTCCGATAAAATGAGTCTTAACATGTACGGGTTTTCAGGTTGCATTACACATGTCCCATCATCTGGGCTTTAAGTTGTGTGCACCCTTAATGCTAGATTGACCTGCAGATTTTTTTTTTTTTTCATACTGCATGATTTCTGTTTCTAGCTGTCTTTAATTGACTTCAGCGACTCGCCCTCTCTTCCTTTCTCCGTATATAAGTGATCCTCGCTGCAATTTACAGTTTTCATCGCCCCTCGCTTTCAAAGGGCCTTTCTCACCCTGTCAGCCCTTCATTTACTTTCCCCGATCGAATTCTGCCTCCTCGGTGCAATATGACCTTTTATTAACCACGTAAACCCCATCCTGTTTTCATATTGCCTCTTTAAATGTTCCCCATCTTGGCTTTACTGTTTCTCTAATCTTTTTTTTTTTTTTTTTCCCCCCTCGTGCTGGTTTCCTTCCCAAACTTATTTCTACCTCTAAAAATACAAAATAATTAACTAACCAATTAATTAATTCTTTGCAATATTGCACTGCTGCATGTATTATTTTACAGGGAGCGGGGACCTTCTGCAGCCCTAGGAAGCAGTGGTTCCTATACTTGCGAAATGTTTATTTTCGAAGGATTAAAATTCATAGCTAAAATTATTAGATGCCCCTCAACGGAAATGACAGGATCTGCTGTTTAGACCCAAATGCACGCAGGACCGCACTGGTACGCTCCCCCAGCAGAGGCAACAGCCGCATCATCTCCGCTGCTGAAAAATCACCCCAAGGAGCAGGAACAGGAGGAGCATAAACCTGAATATATCATAACACTGTACCCCGCTGCACCCCAGCATAACGAGAACACTGGATTTATAACCACGAGTCAGAGAGCTTTTTTTCCGAGGCCGACCCTCCCCTTTACCGACATCCATACCTTCACTTCTATAGACTTTAATGGGGCCTCAGAGAAATGTGCTTTTAGCGGGCACCCACAAACGCACAGAGGCGCTAATCCAGCCCCAGATTATCTCAAATTAGGACATTGCCCGCACAAAACTCCCGCTGATTGAAATTTCAGCCAGCGTCTGAAACCTGGACAAGATCTTTGCTGATCTACGCATATTTCTATCCCGCTTGAAGCCATATCGTTTTCTCGGTTTATTTTTCACAAGAAATTCGTTTTAGGAAAGGAAAAAAAAAAAAAGTATAAAACCCCTTGCTAACTCCGAGGAACATTTAAACAGATGATATATCACATTCGGCTTCTAGCAAAGAGTTGGTAGCGAGGGTGCAGGCTGTCATGAAATGACCCTGAGCTCTTGTCTTTTAATGAAGGAAACTCGGAAGCAAGTTGTCTGTCCCTTTTGCCATCCTGTGCTTACAGAAAAGGGCGTCGGGGGAGAGGAGGGGAGGGAGAGAAGAAAGGAAGGAAAAGGAGAGGAATAGAGAAATTCCCTATATCACTCCCACGGGCAAGGATTTTGCAGCCCAGCCGTGCCGGACCCCGGAGCAGGATCTGGCCACCCTCAGTTTGCGTGGGGCGAGGTGGGGCGGTGGGGGCGGTTTTCTGCCGGGGCCAGCGGACACCGGGGCGGAAAAGCCCGCAGCCTGCCCGGCCGTGCCTTCGGGGGCAGCAGGTGGGCGACCTTCCCGCTTCCCTTAGGGTCCACACGGTCCTTCCCCGTGCCCTCGCCTCCCCGCTCCCTCCCGGCGCACGCCGCTTCCCCGGGCCGGGCCGGAGCTGCCCCCGACGTGCCCGGATGTTGCTCCGCGGGTCACCCCAAAACGGGGCAGGGGAGCGGGGGTGCCGTCTGACGGCCCGGGGGAAGGTGGGGGGCGAAGCCCGCTCGCTCCTGCGGCGGCAGGCGGGGACCCCCGGGAAGGAGGGTTGGGGGGTGGCGGGGACCCCGACACCGCCCCGGGTGTCCGCCGCCTCCCCCGGCCGACCGCCGTCAGCCCCGACCACCGGGCCGCCCGCTCTGCTCCGCTCAGGGCTGAGCCCGAAAACACTCCGCGGGCGAGTGAAGCAACCGCACGCTGAGTTAAATTTCTAAATTTTATTATAAAATAAAAGCAGAAATATTTTCCAAAGAATGTATTCACATAATATAAACAATAAACAAAACTAAGGTGAGTGACTTGCGGTTGATACTGTCGTTTAGGTCTAAACTTGAGCAGCAATTTCTCTTTTCCTTTAAAGCCCGCTCCTGCTCTCGGCGCCCACAGAGGGGAGAAGCTGCCCCTGCCTTCCTCGGGGGCCGGAGCCAGGCCACCACTTCCTTTCCCACCCAGCAAATGGCGAAAGCACCACATGGACAAGGCCAAAGAAGCCGTCTCTCTGCATAGCATCAGCTACAAGAAGGTTACAGAGTCTGCCTAGAGCGCGTGTTGCTGCTATAACTTGACTACAACTTTTGTATTCTTAGTTGAAATTGTACATCGTACACCTGCCACGGATACATAACTACAATAGAATAACGGGAGCGATGTGTTAACTTCAAACCAGGCATGGAAACAGCGGCCCTTGCGCTCCCCTTTCCTCCCCACCCACCGAAAATAAAAGATTACAATGTGCCTCTTCCCACACAGATCGGCCCGATCGAGTGGCACCACCGAGAGATTCATGAAGTTAAGGCTGGAGAGAGCTGCTAACACCGAACCGCCTTACAGCCTGCCGTGAAAATCACAGCTCCTGTCCGACAGCCCTTACACGCCTGAGACCACCTTTAAGCAGCCCTTAAGGCTTTTCACAACATTACTGCCCACAGCCGAGTCTGATACTTTCCAAACCTGCAGCCAGCCTGCTGCCAAAGGGCACAACACGTCCACTAAGGAGTGTGTCATCGCTTTCAAAGTCTCTGGTAAAATTAAGGGAAAAAAAAAAAAAAAAAGGAAAAAATAGAGTAAAGGAGGGCTGATGCGAAGGAGGGAGCGTGTACGAGGTTTTAAGAGCCCAGATCGACCAGGTTGGACGACATGGGGTTGAGGATGGAGTCCTGCAAGTTGTGGTGGTGCATGGGGTCGGCGCTGGGCACGGGGATGGCGCTGGGGCCCTGGGGGTGGCCCAGGCCGTGCAGGGGCTGCAGCCCGGGGTTGGAGCTGAGCAGCAGCGCGGGGCTGGAGGAGGTGTGATCCGGGGTCCCTGACGGCGTCTTCTCGTCCTCTGAGCTCCCCAAAACTGTCTTATTCCCGTTCATTGACGCCGAGAGCGGGTTGTGGCTGTTGGAGTTGGAATTCTCGTTTTTTTCCCTATAGGAAACACAAAAGAGGGAGGGAAATCACCGTGTGGCCGCCGCTCCGGGGCGCGCACCGCGGGAGCGGGGGCGGAGGGCGGCGGGGAGCCGGCTCCCGGGGGCGGCGAGAGGAGGGGGAATGCAGAAACAGTGGGGTTACAAACTCTGCAAACCTCCAAGGCCTCTTCATCTGGCACAAAGGTCTAAGGTCCGCCGAGCTTGTAAACAGAGTCTCCCACCAGCCCAGCGGAAAGTGTCACTTTGCCAAAACGTCATTTTCTGCCTCCAAAGCATTTGCAGAGCGTGGTGGGGGGGAAAGAGGGAAGGGGGAGGAAAGGAAGGGAGGGAGGAAGACATAAGGAAAGGGAAAAAAAAAAAAAAGACCAAGAAAGAATTTTTAACTTTAAAACTGCTCCCGGAGCTGAAGAGAAGTTCGGCCGCAATTTCTCCTGGGAAGGCCAAAACAGGGCGAGCTGTAGGCAGGATCGCTCTGTGCAGCAGCACAGCCTCCCAGGCTCGCATCGGGCTGGAAAGGCTTTTGCTTAAGTCACTGGAGGGTTTTTTTCCCCCTCGCCCCGAGCTTAAAGCTCAAAACATAGCCCAATATGGAAGATAAGGCAAGCAAACAGAGTTAACTCACTTATTTCCCCAGCCCTCTCGGGAAATGCTCCGCGCGCAGCCCCGGTGGCCCCGCACCCGGCTCGGCGGCGGGAGAGATTGCTCTGCCTACCGACAGAGGCAGCCGGCTCGGAAAGGCAGGACGTAATTTCAAAATCCATCACCGGGTAAATACCGAAAAATAGCTGGAGGCTGGCCAAACCCTTACATATACATATATATGTATATCTCTCTCTATATATATTTTTTTTCCGAAATGAAAGGGGAAAGATGGGGTGGGGGCGGCAGTCCCGTCAAGGCTAAGGCGGCTTTAAGGCATAGCCCTCGTAGAAATACTTTAGACACAGCCCTGCCTGAAATACTGAAGGCATTGCAAGCCTATTTAAAAGCTTCTGCGGAAGCTTTGAAGCACACTATCTGGCAGAGGGGCCCTATCCTGCAGGATTTGGTCGAGTGATGTGAAGCCCTTGCGCTGACGGTTTTTCCTCAATAAGGGCTGCAGGATGTGGCTGGAGACACTTTGTGCCAAAAAAATAAAAATAGACAAGAAAGCTCTGTTTGAACAAGTTTGCTTGACTGAATGGCAATCCCATGAACGGTCTGTTTTCCAACGCCTGGAGTGTAATATTAGGTTGAGTGTATTTTTCAATGTCAAAAATCTTATTTGTCTCTGGAGACCTTTAAAATTTGATTCCTCGGGAAAAAAAAAAAAAAAAAAAGAATGGAATAAATGTAACCTTCATTTCCTTTGGATATTTGAAGGTGAGTCCCCGCTATCAGCAATAAAAAAGATCTCTAACATCTCGTAAAACCAACACTTGCGGGGATTTGAAGGAAAATTAAAGCGCTAGCACCGTTTCGGGAAATGTACGGAGCAAATCCGTGCGGAGCTCGAACCTGCCGGGCTGCACAGCTGCGCTGCCGGGGCGCTTCCCCTTTCCAAAACGCGTTAAAGGCAGAAACGAAAAAAAAAAAAAAAAGTCTCCTCGGAGGGACGGATCTACGGGAGATTTCTAATCCGTTAATTAGCCACGCAGGCCCTACGATCAGATCCATATGGACCGGGCAATTGAGCGAGCCTAGTGAAAAGCCACTGTGCAGTTAGAGGACGCTTTTTGCTTCTTCGAACCGTCTCCCTAAAGTTCGGGGACTGCTGACGGAAAAGTCATCCCGAATACCCAAGGATGTAGGCATTAACCTCTGCCCGGCAACTAATGGTCCCTTCACTTCATTTAACGAGAAAAACACCGCCTCAGAATCACGCTCGGTATAAGAATATACGTCTATTATCACGCATTCATTAGGACCTTGCTGGGTAGTGAGTACGAACTGCAATTTAAGGAGCGAGGTAAGAAGTTGCTCCGTTCAGTCCCTGTCTCGGTGTCCCGCCTCACGCCAGGACACGACGTTAGAGGCAATTTTTTGCGAACCACCATTTGCAGCGTTCAGACCCGCTCGTTCCCGGCTGTCCCCCGGCTTTCCCTCTCCGCACCGGGGTGACTGACCCCCAAGACACCCTCCCAGCTCTGCGGGGCGCGGAGCCGTCGCCCCC
>NW_009647437.1:2041236-2042186 GCF_000708025.1 Charadrius vociferus
CCTGTACCCGCGGCTGCGGTGGGGAGAAAAACCCGGCTCCGGCCCGTGCAGAAAGTTTCTTTCTGAATGCGTTGGCTTAACCCCCCTCCCCAGCGCCCAGTAACAACTGTCGGAGAGTTTTATAGGGAAGGGGCCTCTCATGTACAATAGAGACCCTGTTCGTGACCTGGGATCCCATTACACGCTGATCGTACCTGCCTGGGAGCTAGGAGGAGGCATGATGATACAGGACCGGGGAAGGTTTGCCTCTCCATTAACCGCCGGCCGTGCCCCACCACGCTCCGGTGCTCAGGGCGCTGGCATTTGTGATCGCTGGACGCCGGCCATTTATTTCTCCTTGATTTCCAGGAGCGTGTCGGGGTTTTTCATCCAGGAGGGGCACACGTGCAAAAGTCGGAAACCCTCCGCGTGATTAAGCAGACTCTTATCACCCACGCGTGCCCGTTACACACCGCGTTTTTAGTTTACTGACTGTGCGGGGCAGGGATCCGTGTCCTTTCCCGTCCTTTTCGGTTTACACACAGTGAAAAGCGAGGGAGAGAAATTGTGCAAACTGGAAGGTCGGGAGAGGGTGAGCGGGTGAGAGGAGCGAGCGGGGGTCGATGCGGTGCCCCCGCGGGCGGGCTGGCGGGACCGCCGGGGCGGCGGCGGGCGCCGGGGCTCGCCCAGGTGAAGGCGCCCGGGAGGAGCCTCCCGGCCCCAAACTCCGGGCAGTTTCCATGGCCTTTAACGGTCCCCGTGTTGCAGAGAAATAATAGTTAATACCACAAGCTCTTTCTGCGCCATTTGCAGCCCTGACAGGAGAGGTCTCTGCAATTGTGGGTTCCTGCCACGGTACCTTTTTAGCCGCCCCGGCGCGGCAGGGATTTAGCGAAGCCACAGGAGAGCGGGCTGCGGTTCCCCGCCTCGCAGCCTGACCCTCCGCCGTCGATGGACGGAGCCTCCGTGCC
>NW_009647437.1:2042702-2043765 GCF_000708025.1 Charadrius vociferus
TCGCAAAATAGGGGCTTCTTTTGCAGGGCAAGCGAGAGACAGCTCAAATTCGTTTAAAACAAATACAGGGAGGTGGGTGACGGGTGCGTAACCCCCCCTTGAATGATTCTTCCTCCCTTTACAAAATGAGCCCTCGGCCGCTTAGTGCCTTGATGCCGGCCGACTTCTGCAGGGTTCAGACTGTGCTTGTTTGTAAACGAAAGCATCCCGACCTCAGCCCTTCCTACCCAACATAAGCGGCAGGATAGTTCGCAGCCGTAGCTGTAGCGGACGATCACGGGACGGGAGAACCGACCCACCGCGAACGTTACTCCGAGCAGAAACGGCGAGAGAGGCACAAATCCCCTCTCCCACCCCCGACCTCTGCGCACACGCCGTGTGCCTTTCTCGGGGGACAATATAGCCCCGTTCTGCTCCCTCCCGCGATGGGGACCGTGGCAATAAAGAACAGCGCTAGCGAGGTCTGAGCTGCCCCCCCCCCCCCCCCCCCCCGCCCCCCGGCCCATTTATTAGGGATATACCTGACTCCACTTCCTCTCCTTCCGTCTCACAACCACACCGGCTGAACCTGAACGGGAGCAGCTGCTCGCCCTAGCCGGAAAGGAGGTGTCAAAACCTGTTGCATGGACTTAGATCTGAGAAAGCCTCTTCTTAGCACCCTAAAATGTGAGTACAGAACCTACACGTCAACCCCTCCGTGGGCGCTTTCACTTTAGGCTGCCTGAGCCAGGCTGCAGCTTTGCATGTAACGCTACGGCTCTTCCCAGAGCGCTGGGCAGAGGCAGGGCTAGCCCCTTCCCGAGCACCCTGTATCAGCTTGCGTCCCAGAGCAATTGCAAATTAGTGACATCTGGATCCAAATTCTGTGTAACTGCTTTTAACTTTCGGGAAAGAAAAAAAAAAATCTTCCTATACGCGCTAGAAGAGAGAGCAGATACTGGCTGCAAAGCCACGGCACGGGGCGAGTCAAGTTGCAGTGAACTGCGAGGGAATCAGACCATCGGGCGAGGAGCTTTTGCTTTTTTTTTTTTTTTTTTTTTTTTTTTTCCCCCCCCTTTTCGCA
>NW_009647437.1:2043849-2045694 GCF_000708025.1 Charadrius vociferus
GGCGGCGGCTTCCTCCCCCCGGACCGCCGCCGTGAAAAGCGTTATCCGGGCTGACCGTAACTTGTGCCCGGCGGAGAAGCCCGGGGTTTCATCCCGGCCCCGATGCCGGTCCCGAGTGTGACTTTGCCGAGGGCCCACTCGGGAAGCGCCTCACCCCGCCGCGCAGTCATTGCCGCGCATGAAGCAGAGCGCGAAGCTGTCAGTGTCAACACAATCATTGTGAAAAATTAGTGAAATAAAGAAGTCGGTTTTATCGTAATGCTCCTTTTATTAACCGGGGCGCAGACAATCTGAGGGAAGGGGGGTGTGTGGGTGGGTGACGGTCGTGTCGCTTCCTAGGAGCTTTTCATTGCACGTAACTGATTCGTGTCCGCAAGTGAGTGCCAAGACAGCGCTGCAGTTATCTGCGAATCTCCCTCTCGGCTGTGCCTCGACTGTCTCCTGGCAGACAGCAGCCTGTGTGGGAGGCTGCAGGCCCGCACCGTCCCTGTTCGAGACAGGAGCCGATTCCCCCAAACTCCTGCCCTGCATCTTTCCGCAAGCCCCTACGACAGCTGCCTCTGCGCCCCCCCTCCCCCGCCCCCGGCCGGCCGTTGTACCGAGGCGCCGGTGCCGCTCGCTGGGCTCGGGACAGACCCTCCGCCGGAGAACCGGGCGGCAGAGGGATCGTCGCTCACCGCCCTTCACCCACTCGCACAAGGCTGAGGACACGCACGCTTCTGCCAGCCGGCCTCGGCTCCCCGCGTGGGGAGGGCAGGGAGACGGAGGCTCTCCGAGGGGCGCTTTTATCGACAGGAGTAGCGAACAAATGATAACCCCCGCAATCTTCCCACGCCAGAAACAAACACATCTTCCCCGCAGATGTCCACTGCCGTGGCAAGGACTGTAGGGAGAAAAAGGACAGGGCAAGCAACTCCAAGTTTTCGTTTCTTTATTTCTTTTAATTTTTTTTCTTTCATTTCCACAGGAGGGCAATGTGCTTTCTCCTTAAAACCAGTGGGCTTTAGAGTGGGTGAAAACCTGCCGCACTTAACCTGCTACTCCCGCTAGCAAAGGGCAAGCAACTCCAAGTTTTCGTTTCTTTATTTCGTTTAATTTTTTTTTCTTTCATTTCGACCGGAGGGCAATGTGCTTTCTCCTTAAAACCAGTGGGCTTTAGAGTGGGTGAAAACCTGCCGCAATTAACCTGCTACTCCCGCTAGTTTTTTTTTTTTTTTTTTAATGAATCATAGCGACCTTTGCCAGGATCCCAGGCTTACCTGCCCCCCACCTTCCAACCCGGGGAGGGGGGGGTGGTGTCTTCAGCGGCTTTCCCGGGGCACCCCGGGCGCACGCGTTTCTCCCTGGCGGGACCGGGCCCCTTCAGGCGGTCCAAGCTCGCCCGGGATCCACGGAGGCAGTTTGCAACCCGGAACAGCGGGTTGTTGCCCCCTCCCTCCCCTTATTTATTCACGCGTATATTTATTTTTGCGTTTTGTTTAAAAGCCGGGTCTATGCCACCACAGATGGCACTAAGATCCTGCCCCGACTGCAAAAGAAAACACGGCGGAGGATCACTGCGCGTAACTAAATTAAGGCAAACAACAATAGCTTGTTGTTCCGTGATTTGGGGCGAAAGGAGTAATTCAAAGCTTTTGCTGCGCGCAATGCGCTGTTCCTCAAGGGGACCGGCCAAGGATTTCAGATATGTAGCGGGTAACTCGATTATGCTAACAAACTCCGCTTGAAAGAAAACGTTGTTGGGCTGTGGGGAAGGAGGGAGCTATGCCCTGGTGAATGGCAGCAACTGGGGCTTGCAGGTTGGATGCGTTTCAATGACGCTGTCCCCTCCGATCCCATCTCAAC
>NW_009647437.1:2046169-2065997 GCF_000708025.1 Charadrius vociferus
GGGGGCGAGGGGGTCCCGGGCCGGTGCCGGCTGCGGGGACCGCCCCAGATGCTCCGCGGCACAAGGGGGAACTCTCTCAGCAGCCAGCGTACAGCTTACAGACAAGACAACAACAACGACAAAAGGCACATATGGTTAAAATAAGGAGAGAGCGAGCTTTCTGCCTTAGGGGATTGGCAATAACTAGCCAGAAATGCAAGGCATTGAATCTAAACTTCTGGTGGGCTTCTGCGGGATTGACAACTTAAATCACACTACAAGCATCAATTTGACAATATTTGTAAACTTCTTGTTTCCAGGGATCTTCTTGATCAGAGATAGACCAGGTTGGTATGAGCCTGAGCCACAAAGGTTTTTTTTTTTTTTTTTTTTTTGTTTCCCTCCTCCTTTCCCCTCTTCCGAGTTGATGAATAGCGATCAGGTTTCTTTTAATGGCTGGCCCCTATTCTCGCAGCCTCCCACAACTAACCCAAGAGCCTGTTTCCTCGACCTCAGTTAATTCCGCTGATTATTCCAAGATGATGAGGAAAGCACGAAGATTGTTCACTGTTCCTACCGATTCAAGGCATTTTTGTTACCATCTCCATCCCTGGCTCACGGGGGTTTGACCGGGGAGTATTTTTAGGAACAGGCTGCCCTCCCTCCCCAGGCAGCTGGCCAGCCCGAGCGTGGGGTCTGGGCGCCGCTGGGCGCGATGCCTAAAGGGAGGCAAACGCCACGGGGCCGCAGGGGAAGATCCACTCCGAGAAATCTCACTAGAGGGCTCTAATACTCAGCTCCGATCATCTGCTGAGACAAACACAAGGCTTCGTCCTTAATATCCTTTAGTCCTCCATACAGATTCAGCCTTGTAAAGTCTCCCCCAGTACTGTCAAAGGTGGCTCAGGTAGGTCGTCGCCATGACAAGAAATCCTTTGTATTCTTAATAACAGCAACCTCCTACCCTGCCCTACCTGCAAGTGAGCAGAGCTGATGTCCCCTTCCTGGTGCATAATGGTACAAGAGGGTTTTGGGCTGTCCCACCCTCCTCTGTACCCATCCCATGGCAAGAGAAGGAAGCACAGTCCCTAAAACAACCAAAGCTCCCATTTTACGGTGGGCCCAGACACAGGTATATGTAGATTTTTTTTTCTTCACTATAGAAAGAGCTTGTGTAAGTTCTTCCATGCTCTGCGGAGTGTAGTATGCCCATAAACACATCCATCGTTTAAATTCTGCAGGACTGAGGCAACCTGAAATGTAATGCAGTGTTAGCAAATAATACACACAGGGATGTTAGTGTCAAACAACACCGACTGATTTAACTGGAATCCATTCTGTTGTTTGTTTTTTTTTTTTTTTCCTTTTAAATAATTTTTATAATTTGCTGTTGGGAATAAATAAAAACAAAGAAGACAGTTAACACAAAGCAAGTATTAGTTGTAAGGGAAACTTCGTAACATTTCAGAATGCATTCAGTTTGTTTTAACTCCCAATAATTTTTGTAATAAATAAGTAAATTGCCTTATTTGCAGAAATTAGGAAGTGCAATTTAGTTTGCCTGTCATGTCTTGCAGTTCTCTCAGAGGCTTTGCGTACAGATCAAAACTATAGGAAAAGTTTTGTGGAAAGCTAGATAGTTCAGATAATTTAACATCGGTTTAAAGCTGATCCACTTTCCAGTGGAAAATTTGCTACTTCTGAAATTGTGACAATGTTCTGTATTTTCCTCTGTGGATTGTTTCAACCTCCTTTTTCCTGGTTTAATTCTGTCTCTGTCCTTTGATGTCTTCTCCTCTTTATTTCATAGGTTCCCGAATCAGCTCAAGTACACCGTGGACCTTTTACTTCCTAGAAAAAAACTCACACAATTTAAACAGACCTGGTATCCCCTTTCAGTCTTTTTCTTCTTTTTTTTTTTTTTTTCATTTTTGTCATCAGTTTTATCCTCCTTATAAACAAGGTCTCTATGACTAAGATTGACTTTGTTGCTTATTTAAGACACAGAAAAGGCCAGTCCAGAGAACACTGAATTAGTTTCAGTCATTTAAGCCACTTCAGCAGGCAAGACTAAGGCTCTATACCTTACTGGTTAAGAAACTATATGCTACTGGGGTACCATATCCGCATCCTATTTCCTCCAACAGTCTAGTCATGTGTGCACAGCAAGGTGCATAAGGGCACATTGTCTCTACTGGAAGTAGATGCTAATGGCAGCAAACACTGCCACTGCATAGTGCAAGGAGGGAGCATGAGGTCAAGCACCCCCTTTGGCTGCCAGGATGCCCCCAGGCACAGCTTTGGCTGTGATCTCTCTGAGACAGTGCTTGGGGGTGCCACACGCACCAGGGATCACTCCCAAGGGGCAATCTGCACCAGATGGTACCTGGTTTGGCTCTCTCCATCCGGCACCATTCCAGTCCTCCAACACTCTCCCAGAAGTTTCTGTAGTCCCAGGAGCCTTTCCATGCTTTCAGTCCGCACTCTCCTTTGGCTTTATGCTATGAAAATACCACTCGAACAATTTACAATGCATCATTTATATTATCTCTGATACTCGAAACGAAAATCCCACAGGAATTAATTATTTTGTTGAACCACAGAAGCATCACTTGGGACTCGAAAACCTAGTGATAAACGTCACTTTAGCCTCAGGGCCAGGGAAGTGTTCCTGGCCGTTTTACTGAGCAACGGGGACACAGTTCAAACTTCTTTGCAAGACGAGACTTAACTTCCAACCTTCCTGAGACTGACTACTTCTTCCTTCTTCTAACAGAGTTTAATGAGTGCTTAAATAATTTTTAGTTTTTTCATTCTCCCCATAAGTTGCACAGGAAGCCCAGATACTAAACACAGGGCTGAAGATTTCACCGAGTGTCAGTGAGCTGCAAAGCATGGGATTCCTGTGTAACCACCTCTCGGCTCTTCTATCTCTGCTACCTGCTACAGCCAGAAAGCAATTAGGAAATTACTTGTTAAAGTGTGTATACACACACATGCAAACACACATGCACATATATATTTACATGTATTTATGTATGTCTAGCTGTTTTAACTAACATTTGTGTAATTTTGCTTCATGGAAAAACAGATTGTCATTTCTTTAAATCTAAATCCTTTTTTAAACAGTAGGATAACCACATTTGAGTAACATAACCTGATAAACATTGCCTTAATTATGAGGTCTTCTTCACTTCAGTCACATAAAAGAGGTGGTGGGAGAAAGGAATAGAGCATGAGATAAACTGGACAAAACTCAGGAAGAATTTTACTGAACAAAAGAATATTTTTTTCTTTTTTTTTTCTGATCAGCTTTCTGAAACAAATACAGTTGTGGGTGAGGGTGATATGTTCATGTTTATTTTCAAGTGGAAGGAGATTGGCAGCAGCATTTGGCATACAATGAAGAAGTCTGGGAACTGGGCTTTACAGTCATCATAAAGAAGTGAGCTTCAGCTTCCAAGAAGAGAAGAAAGTAAAGAGGTATAATTGGGTGAGTTACGTGAGTTATGATGTGGAAGCTGTAGTGTAATGAGCATGTTTAATGCACATGAGGGAAGGAAAAGCACTTGGTGCCAAATTGGATGCCAGACTTGTGGCTGGCAGAGGTGAGTGCGTGGTATGAATTCAGCAAGGAGAGGGCTATGCCTGAAGATGGTTCTCTTAATCCATCAAGCTGTTCTTTGAGACATTTGAATACAGAGGACAGAGATGGGGCCATTAGTTTAAAGGATTAGGGCAAAAAGAATGAACAAAGATTGCAAAACAAAAGAACCAAACAAGGTCCCAGCACCATCCCAGAGGAGGCTGTAGATATTACAAATGATCCTGGGATTGCTGGAGCCTAGCCCAGGATGACTGCAGTGATGTCCAGTCTTAAATAAGATGAGGTCTTTAGCTAGGTGAGAGACTTCTGGAGGGATGGAAGAGTATGAATTTTGTCAATAAGATATCTTTTTTCTCCACAACTGCAGAACGTATGAGGATGCTATGTCACGGGGGAAGTTTTCAGCTAGGGAGAGTTCAAGGAGAGAGAAAATGCCTGTGGTCACCTCAAAATCCTCTGTGGCCTGGGGCAACAGACAGGGAGTAAGGAGCCAGGAGCTATTTTTATTTTCACACACTCATTTTCAAAGGCAATAGCTGTATTTTTTTCTTCTAGCTGAAAAAAGTTCAGAAAATCCTTATTGGATAAATAAGTTGTGTCCAACTCCAAGGTAGAAGTGTGCAATATAAATCTAAAGCACATCAACTACATCCAGTTAATTAGAGGGCTAGTAGTTTGCCTCACATTAGGGAGTAATTTGGCTGAGTGTTTCAACCTCACATGACAAAACCCTCTATGTTGATGAGTGGTGCACCTCTGACAGAACTTTAAGAACATCTATGGACCCCGTTCCCATCCTGTCAAAGATGCTTTGTATTTACCATTATTAATTATGCAATCTATTTAGCCTTGTAATAAGTGCCCAGAGAGTAGGAAAGACTTTTGCTAGTTCCCTACCCTAGCTGTGTAGTAGGGGAAATATCCCAAGCACACAGAATTTAATGGAAAGAATCCCAACAGGTCTGTGAGCTCTGGATTGGGATTCATAAGAAGTTGAAAGAGTAGGGGGAAAAGAGGATTTGGCATGAAATAAGAAGTAGAAGAAGGCTTATGAAAGTAAAAGTTTGAAATCTTTCAATGGTGTTGGTGAACTTCCCTCAGGCATCTTCCAGTTAGGCATCAGGCACACAGAGTGGCAGACCATCTAGGATGGCACAGATCTTGGCAGTATTACAGGACTAATATTTTCACAAGGAGGAACTGTTCCTCAACAATGCAAAACCCTTTTGTCTCCAATGGCAGGCATTCATTTTAGGAAGACAAGTCACATTGTTATTAATTATAACTCTTTTAAATTGATTCTATTCCTCGGGGACAAGAAGATGAACATTTATCTCTCTGTTTATGTCTCTTACAGTACTCTAAAAACTCCAAAGAAGTGCAAGATCTTGTTCCTGGTGTATATTTCCTTCAGGTTAGTCTTTCAAGACTCCAAAGGTGTTGAGATATGGTCGATTATATGTAACCTTCAACACTAAAGCAGATGTACATCATTCTTCTTCTTTTGAGAAGTCTTATTTGCTCTCTGGAGACCCATAATATGATCCTCGCTCAATCATTTTGAGCATAAAGGGAACTTTTCCAAGGCACTATAGAACCAGCACAGTTTAAATGATCATTATACGTAGAGCTTGGTGAATCAGGCACTTTTCCTGCCATATGTTAAATAAACAACTAGTTACTGTGTATTATGTGGTGATGCAGGCTGATAATCTGCTGCTGAATAATATGATGTCATGTCAAGACTTGAACTATTTCCTTATATAGTCCTCAAGAAATAGATTATTTTTTTGCCCACATCTGAAAATTCACAGGCAAATATGCAACCAATCAAATCTTGCACAGATGCTAACACCCAGATGTGTGTGTTTCTGTGTGGAAGTAATCTATAGCTAGCAGAACTCTTGGATAGAGAAATCCTGTAAAAATACAGATTAGGCACACATAAGTTAAATATGTCTAACTAGCGTGCCAAGAATTTATAGTTTTATGGAATCTGTATTAGGTACAGAACTCTCAATATTTCTGTCTAAAAACTTTTCATTAGTGTACAAAAGGGAGAATGTAGATTTCTGTAATAATCAGCAGAACCTTCCTATTTCATGTTCAACAAACCAAAATAATCACATCCTTACTTCCAAGGGCCAAGCCTTGCCCTCCAAACTCCCATTAGAAGTTAGCAGTTGAGTAATCCTATCTTTTAATGATAAACTCTACACTAAACCCATGCAATTTAACAATAATAATAAATAGCAAGTTTGCACGTTGGGTAGAACTTTTTGAGTGAGACTGTCTGATACTTGCTACTCTAAAAATCCAGCAGTACTGGATTTGGCCATTTAGATTGTCAACTTAGATTCATAATGGAGGCAGGAAGGAGTGCAAATGTAGACTTGTGTTTTCTTTTTTAAATGAGAAAATACCTATATCTGAGGAAACTTGTATCTTGTTTAGCATTATACACCTTATACCCTCAGTAAATTAGGAAGGGCTATTTTAAAATCAGGGACCCACAGGATGTCAAAATCAGATGTAAACACAGAGCTGAAACCCAGGGTAAATACTTGCAGGAGTTCAAGCCGTCATTCCTTACAAAACTTCCATTTAAGTCAATAACTTATCAGCCAGGGAAGAAAAGGAAACGTTTCTCTCTGTGTGCCTGTGTGTGTTGTACACATTCATATATTACATATATGTACGCATGCACACAGGTACACATACATGCACACATATATATGGACTTAATTCTTTATAAATATGGCCTGAACCTTCTTTACATCTTTTCATTAAATCGAAGGGAATTTTGTTGAAATGAGTTCTGAATATTGCTGCATCAGATCTATTTCTTTGACAAATGATGAAACATGCAACAGAGTTGACAAGTACACCTTGCTGTGGTGGAGCTACTGAACATTTGGAGCCAGCAAACAGAATATGCTCTTTATTAATGTGTAAGTTAAAGTCTTTCATTGCCACCTGGTTTGTTGAAAAATTTGGTAGAAAGGTGAGCAAGTGCTAATTAGATTTTCTGTAATACCTTCACTGATGGCTCAGATGATTTTACACAACTGGTGTAAAACCAACTTGAGTGAAGGCGGCCAGCGAAGAAGGAAAGTCAGCAGGAGATAATACCTGGTGCAATAGCCATTTTCACAGGAGGGGATATATAACATAGGAATTTTTTTGCACTTCTCTTAATGCTCCCCACTGCCACACATTACATTAATCTAGTGTCTTCTTAGTAAAGATAATAAGTGAGCAGCTTCTCATTAGTTAAAATCTACAGGAGCATATACAGGGAAGAGGAGTTATTTCTCCCCGAATGCAAAATATTAAGGCTTCATATTCGCCTACAACAGAAAGGTGAGTCCCCCTTTCCCTGTAGAAATAACAGGCCCTAACAAATGGGAGAACCACCACCAAACCCCATGACAGCCAGTGGGAACTGTTTTTCTCCGTATCTTTGTGTCTATGTTTGAGTTCCTTGCAGAAACCAGCCCAGCTTAGATATTAACTTCATATTAAGAAGATTCAGCCTTTTGGACATGTCAAAATATAGATTACTTGTAATTGAGACACTATGGTCAAAACCAAGGAAAGCTGCAGGAAAGCAAACCGAGTTCTAAACTCTGGAGTTCAAGGACAGATTAATTTCACTCTAACGATGTGGCCGTTCAGCATGCTGTTGGTGCTCTCCTTGTCTGCCTCCAGTTCAGAGACCCAACGTGATTACCTGAACTGCTGTGTTATTCGAAAAAGGCTGAACAACATTGCCCATGAAATCCCCCTTTTCTTGCCTCACTCCAACACTGTGTATTTTTCATGGACAGATGGTCATTGACCGATCACATTACTTTCTGGGTCTCTTCTGACGGCTGCTCAACCTCAGAAACAAAAAGGAGCAAGGGAAAGCTGCCAAGTCCATTTGCTTTATGTGACTCCTCATGTCAGTCACACAAGAAAAGGCCTTGTCTCTTTAACCTGGGCAGTTGATGCCTGCATTTTTTCTTCATATGCATCCTTTAAAACTGAACTGCGGACTTGAGAGGAAACAAGCTTAATATGCCATGTGCTTCCTATTTGTTGAAGGTATCAATGCTGAAGCTCCGTTGGCATGCTAAAATGTGAACATTTTTACAGTGTAGCAGGTTATGGAAGCTGCGCTTGATAAATTCCAGTAACGGCGTTTTACACTCCACGTGCTCCTTTCTGTGAATGACAGATTGCCCTATTAG
This sequence comes from Charadrius vociferus, assembly GCF_000708025.1. Taxonomy (NCBI): domain Eukaryota; kingdom Metazoa; phylum Chordata; class Aves; order Charadriiformes; family Charadriidae; genus Charadrius; species Charadrius vociferus. Next base: position 2,053,991 of record NW_009647437.1, read on the forward strand.
GTCTCTAAAGAAGCTCCTGACAAGGGTGATTCAGCACACGAAGGAAGTGGAACATGTGTCTAACTCAGTCTTTCTACATTCCCTAGCACTTTTACACAGGACTGCGGTCTTGTTCTCTCATATACCAGAGCAAGAAAAAACTCTTCAGCATAAGTTAGACACTCCTTAATAGCATCAGAGACTCTGCTGATGTAAACCCAAAAAGAAATGTATGGATGTATTTACCTCTTCTCCACTCTCAACTGATTCTAAAGGTGCACAAAGAAGTTCAGCAGAAGTATTTCCCCTTAGCTAGGCAGTAGGAAAAGGGACCGTGGCAGAGAAACTAGAGGTAGATGATGTGGCTTGTTGGATAGTAGGGATTAGAGATTTAACAACCTGCCTCAGGAACTACTAGAAGTGTTTGTGTTGATAATAGAGTAACCAGGTAAAAATATCAACATATTCTGTGTTCTGAAGGTGGTTTTTGCAAGAAGGCAGTTCAAAACCTTGCCCAGTTGGACTCTTCCAGGCATAGAAATCACTGTTGGTTTTATCCATTCAGTGGAACCAATGGGAACAAAGTTCAAGGGTGTAAATGTAGAATTGTTTGTGATTGACTAAATACCTAAAACATCTATCATTAACCGTTAAGTGCTCTCTAAAACTAGCACATAGATCCAGTTGTAAATATGAGGCACACTGTGCCTGATTTAGAAACACTAAGAATAAGCCAAACTTTTCTCAAATGTACAGTTTTAACTTTACTCAGATCTCTGTTTTGTGGTTTATTCTTCAGCATTCAAGGTAGATGTATGAGATTCCATTTCAAGCTTTAACTTAATGGCTTCACTTAAAAAACAAGAGAAAAGGAAAGTTATATGAATTAAACATTACATATGATTTGCCAAAGCACTTTCAGGAATTCCATAAGGAAGAGTTAAAAAAAAAACAAACCCAAACCCCACACAGTTGCACAGAGTTAGTAGCAACAATGAATACTGCAGTTACCGTCTAAAAGTACACACTTTTCAGTCAGTCTTGGCTGGTGAAATGTAGAAGCTTAATGTGGATTACACTTTTTAAATCTTTCAACATCAAAAAATAGAAGAGATGTAGTGTGTTTGCATTTCAGAGTACTTTGCATGCAATCTCAAGATAAATGGGAGAGACTGATTGTGTTTGTACCTGTGCCAGACGTTGTCGTTAGATATTGCTGTTTTGTTTCATCAGCCAGATGAACTTACCCAGGGACATCGATCAGATACCTACATTTAAAAGAACACACTGTCAAATTAGTGGATAGAAAGAGCACATTATGCGAGAGAAATTATCTGGTGAAAGATTTAAAGACTGACTCACTTGTGTTTTGTTTCATTAAATGTGGGGTAGTCCCCTTTCGTTTTCCTTTTAGCACGAACATTCATGGACTTCATTACAGTATCAGCCTTATAACAAACTAGCTGGCTCCGGATATGCGTGAGCCTCCTTGGAAGAAATACAGCTCCCCTTCTTACAGCCTCTAGATTACCTTAAAATTTGGGGCCTGGGCTAGGCAACCCTACTGGCCTTCATGGAGACAATCCTGCTTACTCTAATAGGTCTTATAGCTGCAAAGTACCCTGATGAGTTGCAGGAGCCTTACAAAGTGGCCAGGCTGGTGGTGGCGTCTCCAAAGGGACAGAGACGGGTTGTATGCACTGCTCGAAAGGACACTGAATATATTCTGAAGGGGAAAACACAAAAAGCCCTAGGAAAACTGGCTGTTGTCTTTCCCCTCTTCCCTCTTAGATGCTCTTGGAAGATAATCTTGATTCTTGCACGGGAGCAGCTTGTGGTGGTAATGGACGGGAGAGGATCAGGCTGGAGAGTGGAGGTATGTGAGCACGCAAGATGAGTAGAAAAAAGAAGAAAACGGATTAGAAAAACTTCAGAAGTTACTAACTGACAGTATTTAATCTTTATTTTGGTAACAGTGGGCTGTGTTGTTATTTGCGTTGGGTAAAAGCTCTTGCTCTTCAAAAGAGTGTGTCAAAGATGTATTTTATAAAAATGGTAAACAAAATGCACTCTAAACACTTTGTTTTGTGTATTTTAAGTGTTTGTCTTAGTGGTAATTTCTTGCTCTTATTTATTATACACTAAGCATTTCTAGACAGAAAATACTTCTGCTCTCTACTTGACACCTATATGATATCCATGTATTTCTCTCTATGTGTGTATTTATATATATGTACAGAAACCAGTGGACCCTGGAGCCCACCTCCACCCAGCACAGTAAGAGCAGATCATTGCAGGCCCAGGCAAGAACTACACAACTCAGGCACCTCTGTGCGTTTTCATCTCAGTGGCAAATGCTGACAGACACTTGCCTAAAGATGTGAGGAAGCCCCAAGGTGGGGTGCCTTGGGAGAACCTGTAACTGAAGTCTTTCCCCACATGCGCTTGCCTGCTTGCTGCCCTCTAAGCAGCAAGACATTAGTAATTTGCTGAGATATCATGGTCAAAGAGGTCATGAAGTGATTCACTTGCGTGTTGAGGTCATGCTAACTTTCAAGCACCACACCTTAGGTCTCTTGAAGCTAAGCAAGCAGGCGTGGAAAGGGTTCACAGCAGGCTTTCACCCAGTAGAAATCCAATGTTACTAGTCTTATACTCAGCCTTATTAGCCCTCATGGTCATTTGTTTATTGGAGCGCTAAGTGTGTGCTCCCTGCTGCCAGGGGTCCTGGCAAATGAGCCATTCATTGAGATGAGCAGGAGCACCCCAAATCTTGGTAGTACCCAGGCAGTTGCCGTTCCAAAGCCAGACTTCATGGCTCAAACTCGCACTTCATAGAGAAAGTGCTCCGTATAAGTTTTCAGCTTTGAAACCAAACACTTCCACACCTAGCCTACGCAGTAAATCAAGCTTTGGTGATACTTTCCAGTTAGCTCCATTACACAAGTAGTCTGATTTAGTTTTATGGCAGAGATGTATTTTAGCTAAAATGGTATTTTTACGTGGGGTGGGGGATAAGCAGGACTATTTTATTCACGAAATGAAAGGTTCATTCTCACGGTAAGAGACAGGATAGGGAGTGCAGGTGCAGCACCAAATCTCTACCTGGCTGTCTCGGTACCTGGGCTGCTGCCTGGATTCCCTCATGTTCAGATCTGCAGCAGCACCACAACGTATCAGAAACTCCCACAAAAGTTTTCACTCCTCATATATCCAAAAAGACATTTCCATTAGTGTATGCAAAATTTTGCCCTAGGTCTTTTGGGAGCGAAAAGAGCCAGCCCCCAAACCTACTGTACCATCCTTGGTCCCCAGATATATTAATTCATCATTAAAATTATTAAACAATAAATGGCTGAGATGTATTTTTACAAACTTGAAGTATTTCCTTTGATTGTTTAAAAATCTCTGGTTTAATTTGAGTCATCTATTTTTTTTTTTCCTTTTACAGTTTTGAATGCTGCATCTTACCATATGTGAAAAGTTTCTTAAAGGTGTCAAAGTGGCTTGTCATGGGTTTGGAATGAGAACTAAATTAAATGTCCATACTGTAGCATACTTATATAAATAATGAGATATTCCAGTATAAACCATTCATTTGGCAGTCATTTCTACATCAGCAAGTACTAAGTGCTATAGAATTCCTGCCTAACTTTGACACATGCAGAGAAAATCAGGAAGGAAAATGTGTGTGTTTAGAATTTTATAGGAAAAGACAGCCCCTTGTAGTCTGTTGCCATGAAAGTATTTCTAGCTTTTTTGGAAACAGTGCAAGAGGTTTAACAAAATGCTCTGGATTCACAGCAGAATGCTGTGTTCAGCTGCCTCCCACTGCAATCCAAAACTTGTTTCCATCATTTAGAAACAGAGAGGGTGGAAATGGATAATAAAGTCATTAATGAGTGCCAAGAATGATTTATTGTGGGTCGCTGCTTTTAAGAAAAAATACATTAAATAAAAATTCTTCCTAAAATAAAAAAAGCCCTTTCCTATTTAACATTGCACAGAATTTGCTTTATTAGTGTATTATATCACCACATTGCCAGGTCTGGCATTTCTCATACAAATAATGTTCCAAAGTGCTAGCAAGGCTTGTGGGCTGCAGTGCAAACCATGTTAGGAATACTGCCTGTTTGGAAACACAACAGTAGCAAAGCTCCTTTTGCTGGGGTTCTGGAAATAGTTAGCACTGGAGGACTCTTTTATCTTACATCAGCTTCACAAACTTGCATCGCATCAGGCTGACAACAATCAAAAATTGGTAATAGATTTTTAGTTCCAAACTATCTTTCCAACTGCTTAGATGTCTTAAGCCACTTTTTAGGTTATGAGTCTTTCTGACTCACAGATCCATTCATACATACTTCGAGAGCACCAGAGGTAAATAAACCTTGTCTTCTAGATGAATTTTATCACTTAGACAAGAGGCATGCGGTATCTGTTAAACTGGCACCCTGATTTGTTGGCAGCAGGCATAGGGACTGATCCTGCACCTGTTGAAGACCATGCCCCAGATCCCAGGCTGCCAGAGGTGTGCCGTCCGGCCCAAAGCAATCATGGATCTTCCTCACAAGTAAAGACACCCTTCAGGTTTTGAGTCAGGTGAGAGGGGGCTTTTGCTGGAACCAGGCATGGAGTAGCTCTCTGTCTATCTGTCTTTATATTTGCACATGGTTCATCTCCAAAAGCTTTAACCAATGCCTTAAATGATCTCTGAAATCTCTCTGGATTAAGAAATAAATAAATAACCCATTCCAATATTTGCCTATGCCTCGGTGACTTAAAAGATTAAAATCATTTGGCACACAATGGAATCAAAGTTCATAAATATAGCTAATAGCTTGTAGCTTTTCAGAGATTGCTTCATGTAAATGCAGAAGTGTTTCTAAATAATGTACAAGTGTATTGCAGTTAGCTTCAAAACCATGGTTAGTTACATGAAATCACAAGCTTTCAGTAAATAATTTGATTTAGTGTCAATCTTCATTTAATCATGCAAAATAAGATCATTTTATGTTTTTATTGCGACTGATAGCTGAAGTTTAGAGGCAGGAGGCACAAGCCTTCTACTGCACTCTTTGCAACTGTGTTCTCAGTCTGTCATGAAGAAGAAAAATCTACTTGTGGTGGAATCTGGAGAGCAGCAGATCCCTGGCGAGGGTAGTGGTGTCCCTCTGCCACCCACCCCAGGCCTGGGTTGCACCTATAGCATATAGGAGTGCATGATGGCACCAGGCACCCCAGATGACTCAAGGATGCAAAAAAGAGGAATTTCACTAGTTGATAAGTTGGACTCAAGAGGTATATTGGAAGAGGAAATATTAGCTTCTTACATTCTCTTTGGCGTCCTCAATGCACCCTTGCAGTAACACAGCAGATTTTTTTTCCCTTCCATCTGCTACGGATAATTTACTGACAATTCATTACTCACTCAGCCATGGGTTGTATAGATTTCATTAATTAGACATCTATTTCTGTAAAGATTATAGACCTGTATGAAGCAACAAAGTTGCTATGAGCTTTTTGCTTAAAATCCTCTCTGGTAGGCAATCTCACTAAGTATTCCCTGATCTGAACACTGTTCTTATGGCCTAAGAATATATATCAATAACTCAAGGGTACAAATGTGTCAAGGTGTTGCAATTATCCTCAAAACAAACACCACAAAAAATAGGACACAAGCTAAGCCATAGAAGAACATGGTTATGGCACTCCAATTTACCTTGTCCAACATTGCATAATGATATATTTATGACGAGTTCGTAGCAGAGTCTGAAGCCTTATTTTTTTTTAAAATGCCTTAGCTTTTGTGTCCCCCTCTGTGTCATGGCTTAGGGTGGAATTAAAACACAACTAGAGCCATATTGCACAACCAGGGTTTAAGCAGATTTGTTACAGAGCATGGTACATCCCACAAACTCATGGAAAAAAACCCTCTGAGCTGCTGCTGCCCACTCTGCACTAAACTGCATGAACACACCAAGTGGGACAGCTGTGGGAAGGGATGTCAGCAGGTACCGAAGTGCTTGGGACCTCTGCTCCATTGTCTCTTCCTCTGAACGTTGGCCAGGAGGTTTCTGTTTCAGAGGCTGTTGGGGTAAGAGATGAATGGGGAAAGCTGATTAGGGATTGGCTACCGATTCCAACACTGTAGAGAGGTAAACGTCAAGTAAAACTCATTACTTTATTACAGTATCACAGCCTTTTTAATATATTACACTCTGAAGACTTTTGCAAGTCCCAGAGGAATATTTTGATTTGTTCATTTGAAAAAAATGCATTCTAAGAACGTTTACGGAGATCTAATATTTTCTAGTGTTAGCATTTCTATTTTTATGCTGCTCTGCTTTTCCCCAACATCTTATTTCTCCGTTAATTTTAATTAGGCTCTCACTGGATTTCAAGTACAGTTAAAGTACAGAAATGGGAAAGGTTTCTTGCCAAGACTGACCAAGATGCCACAGAGCTACACAGTCCCACATCCTCCCACCTTTCATGTCTAGAGGTTAATATTTTCATACATGCACACACAGACAGAGACTCAAATGCTCATGAAATCTGTAGTGTGCTGACAAGTTCTTATATTAATAAGACAGCTTATTATCAAACAGTAACACAGTCACCCAGATTTCCCCTTGGCTCTTAATAGATTGCATTGTGCCATTTAAAAAGTGTGGGTGGTGTCAGATTCTCAGTGCCAGAAGAAGGACACAAAGGGGCACTAAATCAGTGTCATCAGCCCCTGGCAACAGCTGGCTAAGGGAGCAGTGCCCTCCGAGCCGACGAACACAGCCTCACAAGCCAAAGCGACTTTCTAAGGCCGTGGACAACCTGGTCAGCCGGGGAAGCTCTGAGGTGTCTCTTCTAGCTTTGTATTAAGATTGACTTCCAGTTGGTCACAGTGCGGGTGGTATTGTATTACTTGTGCTCCATGAATCTGGCTTTAGACTAAGAAGGGTCATGCTGGTCACCATGGATGAGCCCTTCATGCGTTTGGTGTTCTCACCATAGCTAGACAAACCATTGGCCATGTCCAAATGGAAAATTCACGAGACATTTGCAAGAGAGATACTGTTTCTGTCAGAGACATGGAATGTGAGTGGATCCTTAAAATTAGATGTTTGTTCTAATTAGTAACAATACATTCTTCCGGATAAAGTGTCGGAAGGAGGTATTGGTTGCTGCAGCCCAATTCAAGGCCACGTTTGACTGTCGTTTTAAAGGGACAAGGCACACCCTTTCTGCCTGAAGCTATGGGGAACAATGCCACTTTCACATGGCTGAACGGGACAGTCTCTGTGCTGTCTGGGGTAGCACTTTAAATTACTTTTCAGTGCAACCCTGAGGACTATGTGTGTGGGAGGGGGTTGTAGGCAGAGGACTGCTCCTGGTTGTGTACCTGCCCCTTACCCACCTCTTGTGGGACAGCCCCCTTCCCACCCCCTCAGCTACCCAACAGCACGCTTTCTGCAATGGAAATCCCACTCAGAGCACTTCCCTCCTCTTTCCTGGCTCGGGCAGAGCAACAGGGCAGTTCCCTCCTCACCTGCCTTTCTGTAACACCTGGCCAAGGAAGAGAGAGAAGAGGCGAAGAGCCCCAGAGCCATGTCTACTCCCTCCTCTTTTCCCACCGCCTGGATGAGGGAGAAGGGGAACCGGTCACAGCCCTGCTCCTCGGCAGCATCGTGGGGCAGAGGCTCAGAGTAAGGAGGAAGGTGGCTGGGGCTGCAGAGCTGACTTGGACGCTGGGACAAACCCTCTTGCTGTACAGGCTGCTATATAGGGATGAGAGTTCCTTTGGGTGAAGTTGTTTTGTTTTTAATACTATGGAAGTACTGTATGCCCTTGTCTCAGGTGCTGAGAGCTTTCCAAATTCTCTCAGGATCATCCGCTACCTCTTAGGTAGGCTTTAGAGAAGAAGATTACCGTGTAGAAATGCAAACTTACTCAATTCCCCACCACTCAAAAGTCCTTGAATGGGATCCAGATGATCTGGGCCATGGTTACAGTCAGGGTGTGTTCCAAGAGCGCTTCTACTCACACAAATATTTACTTCCAAGAAATGCAGAGGTACACATTCTGCAAGACGTGGCATCACTTTCCAGAGTTTGTAATCGCCTATCAGTGTTTGGTTGATCTGATAGTTGCCTGAAGTATAGGTTACAATGAGTTATCACAGTTTTCTGGCAGCACTGAGTGGAAGGAAAAAGCTGTAAGAGAAATGATCTATAGTCCTCAATTGCATGAACTTGGAATGGCAGATAAGAAACAGTTCCATTATTTCCATCTGCAGAAGGCAGCCATCTTATATCTCTATGATCTTTTCTGTAGATAAAGGTGAAGTAAACCTCTTGCCTTACAGAAAGCCCTCTGTCCCCTTGGTTCTGAGCATAAGCTCCCCTGGCAGTGTAAAAGGCATAATAGTGAAAAAGCAGACTTTTATTAATGTCTCCCAAAGAGAATATGCATTTAATCATATGCTTCATTTTAAGCTTGTGCTTGAACTTCAAACACTTTTTAATTTTGGATGTTAATAAAAATGCTTTGTAGGATCAAGGTAGTAATTCATAAGCATATTTATAGCTATTATTTCCCTATTCACTCAATTTCCAACCAATTCTTATTGGCAAAGAGAGACACAGGGTTTTCTGTCACTGCTACGTTTCCACAACAGCAAAGGTCTCCCTTCAGTCTCTTTCCAACAAGATTGGATTGATTAACTACGCTACTGTTTACTTTGCTGTACCTGCCAAGTATATGGCAATGCAGAAATAGGAAAAATTAGCCTAATGTGAATATGTGGACAACAGAGAATGCCAGAACAAATATCATCCCTGAACACGCAACAATTCCCATTTCATTTCATTGCAGGACACCAGTGTTGAAGACACATGTCCCAGACAAACAAAGAAAATGTCAGTTTCTAATTCATGTTGGCTATTTTGTAACAAAATATGTTGAGAATATTTATCAGAAAATAATTTTGCTTGAAAAGTAAATTACACCTTTTTTTTTTTTTTTCTTTTTCTTTTTTTCCCTCAGGAGGGCCAGATTTGCCCAACAGGAACCCTGATGGGAAAGGGAAAGCTGTGTGTTCAGAAGGGTAAGGAAAGCTGGAGACGTGTTATACTTTTGGGACCTTAGGATCTCATTTTAGCATTAGGATCCCAAAATAAATGTTCAAACTTATACTTGTGTGAAGGATGTAATGGAGTGAGAAAAGACAGGCAACCGCAAGACAAGTCAAAGAAATTGTTCTTTCTGCTCCTTCTTTTCAACTTGATGTTGTATGTGGAGAAATACTGAAGAGTGCTGATGAGGGAGGGGAAAGAAGGTGATCTTCCATGCTGGAGAACCAACTGTCATCTCATTTTTCCCTTTCTCCCTTCCCTCACTGTGATTTTACATACCCATCAGTAATGCTCTAGATGTGTGCCTAGACACTTTGGCCATGAGCCTATCATCATGTATGGATGTCCTTCAGTTTCAGTGAAGCTTTTCTATGGATGCACACAAGGAATTGAGGAAAGCAATGACAGAAAATAGAAATTGCTGCAGCCATTTTCTTTCAGATTGAACAGTGATCTTTTAAATAACAGTTAAATCTGTTTTTCTGATGATTGTAGTAGCAGTAGCATCCTCAGAAAGCGGGACTGAGATCAGAGCTGAGATTCAGGATGTGTACTGCATAGGGAACATGATGACCTATTTGCTATATATCCCAACTTCACATAAAAAAAATCCGAACACAGTTATTACTGACAAAATTGTAGGTAAGAGTTCAAATCAAATCCTAAGAGCAACCACTGGACTTCAAATGGTTTGGAGCAGAGCTTGGAGCTGTATTTCATACTCAGTTCTTATAGCCATAGTGGATCAAATCAAAAGCCTGTTTCACATTTTCTTTGAATTATGAGAGTACAAAATCCAGATCATAACTTTGCTGTTCAGTGGAGATATATTCATTGGCATTAATGTTTCTGAATGGATTAACTCAGCCATTGTGGAATACATATCCTGCAGTTTACTTCACGATAAGCTTGAGCAGTGTCAGAGCAAACATTTTGGAAATTTTCCAACAGAGAAGGCTCACTCATGGAAACTAAGTGTTCTGTAGAAAAGCTGTGAATTTGATGAGTCTATTGAAAGAAATCCAGCAGGCATCTGACCAAAACCTGACCATTTTTCAGTCAGGTCACCTACCTTTCTTTTCCCTCCCAGGGTCTACCAGCATCCATAGGCTTGCAGGGCTCCACAGAAGGACTGGGAAAAAACAAAGGCAGTTTTGGGTTTCTGGGGAGCAGATTTTGAACTATAGCTACAGAAACTTTCACATTGACAGTGCTTGACTGTCCCTTAGCTGAAGTACTGTGGAATTTTTGAATCCATTTTCAACAAGCGTGAAAGTTTCCTCTCCACCTTCATCTCTGTGCTCCTGTGAGAGGAAATTAATTCTTGAGAGGTATCTTTGCATCATCGTGCCGTTCCACCACAGCTCTGCCTCAGTGGTCACTCAGTGATGCCAAAGCTCAGTTTTCAGGTCTGTGACTGTACCACCAGGATCAGACTCATGGGGGAAGGTGAGCTCAGTGTGGGGACCAGCCTCCCATGATATGCTGCTGGGCACAAGGCTGTTCAGGTCCTTGGGCTGGGGCCGCCTCCTCTCCTGATTTATCCTAAGGCCACCAAAGAGGCTTCAGGGCAGTGTTTGTTTTTTTTTTTTTTTATGTACCAGAGAGAACTGTTCAGCAGAGGCTACTGACTGTGTCACAGACCTACAGCCATTAGATGGAAATAAACATTGGTAGTTACTGAGACATCCTAGATAAGACCTCATGACTTGGAAATGGAAGGCTTTCTATATAAACCATTTACTCAAGAAAAATTATGCCACAAGGAGGAACAGGCTTACTTTTTATCATCTATATTTATTATAACTATCACTAACTTTTTCCTCAATAACTTGATTTATAAAGTTTGTGACAAATTGCTTGCTTAATTGAAATATGTCAGGTTTCTAAATACCGAAGTTAATTATTCTTCCCTTTCTAGTGGAGACCGACCTTTAATTGTACAATATTAATCCACATATTGTATGAATTATGCGAAATACCCATTTTCTATGTAGAGAGAGGCATGCATGTGTTATTGTAGTGGAGTACAGTTACCTAATTATTTTTAATTTAGGATATCAGTTTAATTAAATACTTGGAGAAACCAAGCTTTTTCAGGAAATTTGCAATTACAATCAATTTGAATGTACAGCTACATTAATATGGTGACAAGCCCAATAATAAAAACTAACTAAGTAATTATGGGCAGGTGCTGAACAGATGTGTAAATAGAAGGTCTCTGCATGGAACATTGTTATATATCATTTTGAAAAGCGAAAGAAACCTGTTATCCATAGCCATTCATATATGCAGTTATAATCAGTCACAAAAAAGTTAGTTCTTTGAATTTAGATAAATCATTTAAAAATGTGTATGGCACTTATGCTTTCATTTTCTGTTTCTGGAAAGAAAGTCTAGTTGATTGAAGACTGCTGGTCTACTGTACTCAAAGAGTCTGCCGCGCTATTGAAATATATTCTTCTTTCAACACATTTATGATGAGTGGTTTTAGAGTTTGGAATGGTTTAACAGTCAAAACAATTCACATTCCATATTAAAAGTTGAGCTTTATTTAAAGAAGAGGGGAGGCTAAGACTAGTTCAGAGTTGTTTGCTCAAGTTATCAGATTGCCGAAAGCCCAATTTAACCTCCAAATAGTTGGAAAACGACGAAATTGCATTACTACTGTGAATTGTTTCTAGATATATTTACAGTGGTTTGGTTTGTTGTTTTTTTTTTCTTTTTTTTTTTTTTTTCAAACCTGTATATTAAAATAGACTTTTTCAGGTCTTCTGTTTTCGTGTGAGATCTCTTCTTGTGCAGCGTGTTAGAAACAATCATATCTGTGATGCAAGCAATTAAGTTAAACTGAAATAGCTTCTGTAACAAGCATATAGAAATCCCAAGGAGAAATT
>NW_009647437.1:2066041-2129579 GCF_000708025.1 Charadrius vociferus
CCCTAAGCTGCCTACGGGAGACCACAATGTCTAAAGTAGTCATGTCTAAACAAGGGGCACATCTAAATCAGGATCTTCCAGGAACTTAGATGCTTTATTCCAGACTGCAGGGATCTGCTTTTGTCTCCTCAAGGTTCACAGCTCTAAAATGGATCCCAGTGGCCAAGCCAGACCCTTCTCAAGCAATACTGGAAGAGAATTAAAGTGATTTTTCTCATTCTCAGGAATAGTCACTCCAGCTGTTGGCCCTATGGGAAGCTGTGAGAGGCAGCTGGAGTTGTGCACCATTCACTTCCTTATCCCACCATGTGCAGGACCACCATCTTATCTGGAAAGGGAGCAATAATTGACACATCTGGAGAGAGATTACTAATGAAGCAGTACAAGTGCTGCTGCAATAAAAACTGTCTGGACAGATTCCACTCATCTATTTCATTTGTAAAAGGTTAAACTTTAAAAGCACATACTTGTGTTCCAAATGTGCTATGAAATATTTCAGGTGGGGAGGGAGAAGAGGTGGGGAATGCAGCCTTGCACCCTGCAGATCCCTGCAGCTGAGTAGTCCCCGTGGACCACTGCCATAAATGGCAGTAACTTCTATGCTGTATGCCGGTATAGCGCTTTTCTATACTACCACAAGGCAATAGTGAGCTTGCAGCCAGTATTGGAGCAGAAGGATGACACCATTAGGTATAACAACCTTTTTACCTTTCCCTCAGCTTCAAACTCCCAAGATACTTCAAGCGTTGTCTGTAGAAAATGAAAAAATGAAGCAGTAATTGTTTCCTAGGAAGAAGGAACAAATTCAAATCAGCGGGGAGGGCAAAACAGTCTCAGTTTTACAGTGGGAATCCTCAGGAAGAGTACTGCCACTGCGTGCTATCCTTGCTACAGGAGCATGGCCGAAAGGTTGGGCAGGCTCTTTATGCTCAACACGTTTCAGCTACTGGACAGGAGAGGATTATTTAATGAAAGACTTTGTGTTTCCAATGAGAAAGATTGGAACACAAAGGTTTTGTTTTTGTCAGGGCAGCATCTAATGGTTAGTCAGACTTAAATAGGAGTTGTAAGAAAGTGATGAGTGCAGTATTTGGTCCTGTATGAGGATTTTTTTTCTTTATTATGTGGAACACAGTAAGGCAACATATAAAACAAACCTCAAATATTCCAGTATGGAGAGATTTTGCTTGTCCTTTTCAAAAAAAAGTGGCCTGGATTCTCTGCATCTCCACAGTCAGCCATGCGTATCTCATCCCAGCTCTGCATTCCCTTTCCAACTGCTCCTGTGATCTCCCAGCTTGTCCATGTTTGGTGTCTGAAGAGGCAAAAAGGCAGTTTTCAGAAGAATTTAGGGAATATCCATGCCACGGGTGCAGAGAAACACAAGCCAGCTCGGCCCCCAGTGGTGGTGCAGAGGTAGCCCTCGTGACCCACATGAGTTAGCACCAGGACCAGAAGCAGGACCGCTGCTTCAGTGCCATGCTGAGCCAACCTGGCAGTGTCCCTCTGCGACTGCACCAGCAGCTGTGCGTAACTCCACAGCCTGCCGGGTGAGTGTTAGGGCAGGAATCTTTGCAACACGGCCCTTGCCACACAGACAGGCATAGCAGTAGGTGTTTAAGTGGCTTTGGCCCCTCCGAAAATCTTTGAGTGACCAGAGTACTTGTGGCCTCGGTCCCTTCAGCAGAGAACCCAGTGCCTTCAGCTGTGTTTTAGTTGTGTGGGAATTGTTTGGGCTCACTACTGTTGCCACAGCTGCTAAAGGAAAACATTTAGTTAAAAGATGAGGGTAAGCACACATTATAGATGTAAGCATATGGCTGTCAAGCTGCTGCCCGACAGCTCCCATAGTTATGTGGCACCTTATGTTATCCAAAGCACTTGGAATATTTTAGATAACAAAAGCTAACGAAGACAGCTATTACAGCTTTATGCTGCACTTGCTTCCTGATAGAGTTGCCAATCCAGTGCTTTGAATTCTGTGCCAACAGCTTTGACACAAGTGAAAGAGCAAGCTGTGCTTTTAACAGATGCAAATGCTTTGGTTGCAGTGATCGCTGCTTTTTCAAAATCATTATCACATATGTGAGATTTCAGATGCATACTTTTTTTGAAGCAACAGGAGCAGCTTTTCCATATCACTGGCAAGCTTTTAAGGGGCAAAAGCAACTGGCATTATCTAGCAACTATTTTGCTGTCCCACAAGCGCTTGTGTTGAACAGACACGCAACACGTGGTTGGCACTGCTGGAAATGTCCCGCATTGCAGCCACAGTGTGCCACCAGCAACAAGCCATGTTGTTGACTTCCAGGGAATTAGCAGTCCTTTCACTGATGATTGTGTAATGAAGACAAGCACAACAACATTATACATTCAATTACTGATTAGATATTCTACATTTGAGAACAGTTCATCGTCTAGTCTTAGCCTTTCTCACTCTATTTTTCCACGTCTGAGTCTAGGGTAGAGCGTCCAAAATAGTGTAAAATTTCTTGCTTTGCTTGAAGGTTTGTCACAATACCCCAAGAGTTTGAAACCACCCTTTTAGTTCTTTTAATGGTAATTTTAGCAGCAGGAGGTGCATGGAAAATTTGTTATGTCTGTGAAGGTGATGAATATAACCTAAAGACACTGTAATGCATAAGACAGTCTTCTACCAGAGGATCACATCAGCTTTTCTTTTGTCATTAAACATGTACAATGTTAATTCTAAACCTTTGTTTCACACAGACAGGATCTGGCAAATCTTGGCACCGTATGCTATTCATCAAAGAAAGAAACAGTCCAGACTTTTTAAGGCCTTGACTCTACAAGTGTGTGTGCGTTGGGCTTTGAATGGTACACGCTGTGTAGTCCAATGCAAGTGAAAGTTGCTCTGAGAAACCAGTGAGGCTCTGCTTTGAGTCACCTACTAAACAGGAGCAGGTCCTAGTATAATTCCTTACTTAAACAAATCCATGGTTAAAGCAAAGCATGGTCTGATTGGGAAACACTATGCCAAAAATTGTGGTTTTCTGGTTGACTGGGAAAAATAATTTTCCTGTCATCTTTTTGAAGCTTTGTGAAAAATGAAAAAAAAAATTTTGCAAAATGAAACCTTATTTTAAGGTAAAAAACCCCAAGTTGTTGTATTTTCAATTAACTGTTCCTCAACCTTCCTCCTTCCCACAAGGTTTGCTATCTTTTCTGTGGTAAAAGCAATATAATGAAGTCAGCACAGATTCTCCAGAACATACTTTTCGGTAGGAAAATAAAAAGACTGTTCAGGAAAATTTTACTGTACTGATGGAGAAAAGCCATGTCATAGAGGACAAAGACTGAATCTTCAGGTACAGACATTGCAGTCTCTGTTTGCCCTTTGTAGAGTAACGCGCCAAGGACTTTTGTTCTCAACAGCTCCTGCTCCCTTCTCTTTCTCTCTCTGCTTCCCTCTTTCTTTTCCTCTTTCCATTAGTGGACTTCTTCACATTCAAGCCATCACTTCTGAATGTGTGGCTTGCAGGTTAATATATAATGAAATAAAAATGTTCCACATAATCAAATTCTCTCTTATCAGGACACTGTCAGTTTCTTAGTGGCCTTTCTGGCCCAAATCCCAAGCAGAGTACAGAGATGGTTCCCTCTCCTATTTTGTTAAAAAAAATTTACAAAAGTTAGTCTGCACGTAGTAACTCTGATAGAGCTGGAGGGTTTGTCCCAAGAAAAAAGACATCCTTTCTGGGCATAAATTGTGTTTGAGCCTTGTATTTTTATGCTGTCCGTTTGATAGCAGCAAATGACTGTCTTTACAAGGCTCCCTTAGTCAAACGAATCACCAGGTAATTTAATGGCTCTTTGGTAATTTTCTTACTGCCAAGACAAGTGACTAATCTGCTGTCAAAATCTACGGCAGTATCATATATGCAGCCGCTATCGTGCACTGTGACATTGTGGAGTAGATCTTCGTCTCTTCCTAGCTGCACCTTATGTCACTCCTATATCAGGTGGGACATCTCAGAGGAGATGACGGCATGCTGAGCATAGGTGGCAGGCAGGAGGTTGGCTCAGGAGCCACTGTGCTCATCCTTGGCCAGCAAAGGTTACCTATAGGTGCACACTAGCCAGGACAGCCTCACATTTTAAGCCACATAGAGCCCACAGAGAGCTTGTAATGAGGGCACTCACATTTAACTTAAATGTAATCTGTCCTATCACATCTCAGCTGATGAAAAAAAATATTATCTTACAGTCCTTATTTTCAGCAGACATGGTCTTTTTTTCTCTGACAAATGCAAGGAGATGCAGGAAGAGTCTGATAACAGTTCTACTTACACTGGGTTTTCACATATACATCCATCTGTTCTGATTTCAGAGACACTCCTGACTTGTTTGTGTCTATATATGACATCACCTACTCACACAGGCTACTTTAGACTTTAATATAAGGTAAGATTCAGGTGTTTAATGCACCTGGATGCCTAAGGTACTCAGAATATCCCTCCTAGGATATCCCCTATCAGGGCTCTTCCTGCCAGGTCTCCAGAATATCTTTCTCCCAAACTTTCTCCTAAGGTATTTAGCTATAAGCCAAGACAACCCATTAAACCAACTTGTGAACCTCTAAAATGTTCAATATGTATTGCAACATGGAGATATCTGGCTGACAAAAAAACATTAGGCAGGGCTTTCAAGCTCCGGAGGATACACAAAGTCCATTATTAGATTATTTCTATCATTAGACCAACATCTGGCTCTCAGCTTCTCTCATGATAGTTCTGTGGTTGGGGTGCTACCTCAACTTGCATTTTCATAAGCTACACTGTTCAGTGATTTATATCAGTCTGCTCTTAATCACATTGTGCCAAAATTAACCAACTGTAATTGCCACCCAGGGCAGGCCATCTTCTGGAAAGGACATAAATGAGATTAGCTATCAGGGCAGGATGCAGCTGCATAGCTATGAAGTGGAAGAGCAATCTGTGCACTAGCTCAGCCTCTCCCGCATTATGCAAGTGAAAGAGCATGGCACTAATAGGGAGAAAGAGAAGCTGAAGTATCTATGACTTCATCCTTTCCCCCCTCCTTCCCTCAATTTTCATTCTGTATATTTTTCAGCTGTAGAGAAATGAAAACATCTTTATTTTTGTTTCATTTCTCAAGCACTCTATTTACAAGATCAATTCAAAAACGTAACTTCAAATCTCAAAGTACTTCCCCTCTCTTCCTCCCATAATTTCAGTTTGTCAGCAAAAATACACCCATAAACCCATCATGTTCGCATATGTGCGTACAGCATCCAAACCGCACTGTGCTCTGCAACGTGGTGAGAGCTTTTGCATAGCTGGAGGGAGCAGAGGAATGGGATCTGAAAGGTGGGAAACCTCCCGAGCATACCATTTCCCTTTTTGTGCTTCAGATCCGACACTGACTGAAGTCAGAGAGCAAGTTTCTAGCAGTTTCAGTAGGCTTTGGAACAGGCTCTAATGATGGAGCTAGCAGAAGATATTTAGTTACAACATCAGCTTCCTAATAGTTGCCAATATTTTTTTAACTAGGAAATATTAGCAAATGCGATAACACAGTGAAATGTGGTGACAATAGGAATACTGTTCATATCTTGTTCATTCAAGTTATGACACAAAGTAGAAAATACTATTAAAACCATGTGGTGATATTTAAAGTATCTGGCTTTGTTTAAAGCTACCCTTGTTTTGCAAGATCAAAGGTAAAATGGAGTCTTTACAAATCATTTTGTTAATCAGACAACGGTGATACAAAGATCACTGTAAGCATAAAGGGAAGAGGGAGCCTGGCTTTCCTTCTGCTGTTGTAGAAGTGAAGGAGAAGGGGATTAGGACAGGGAAAAGTGCAGAAGAAGAGCCTTCCTCCCCACTTCAGGGCTCTCTCTGCATAAACCAGTTATAGAAGTGGACTCTTGGAGGTCTTCCCTGGAGGGAAAGAATGAGGTTATCACACAGTTAGTTGGCTTCAGAGCTAAAAAGAAAACTGCCACATGAGCCCAGCCTTGAAATACAACCAATGTAGCCAGTAATCAGTAACAGCTTTCTCCTTCAGCGGAAGATGCAAGAAACCCACAGCACGTTCTCAGTAATAGTTTTGATGCATGCCTTGCCATCAAGCTGTTCAAAGAGAAACTTAGGGCCCAAAACTGTTACAGCTATACTCTATAACCTACAGAGTTGGATCCTATAATCCCATTGACGTATCTTCCTTTTACTTACGGTCAAAGGTTTGCCAGATAAAGACTGATTTATTGTTTATACTTCTATAATTACCTCATGGAATTTAAGCCCTTAGATCTATCAAACACCTCCTCTTGTAACATCACACCTATTCTTTCCTCTTTCTCTATTTCTTTCTGCTCACATCTTTGCCTCTTGTATCTCCATCCTTTGATGTTCAAACCACTGTCATAATTAACACGTGCCAACTGGTCCGCATCCCCATCCCTGCTTCACTCTTCCACCGGAAACACTGTGCTCCCCCCACTTGTGCCTTTTCCCCGCTGCGTGCAGAAGAGGAGCGAGTGGCAACCAGCTTGGGGTTCTGCTTACACATGTCCATTGATGAATGGGAATAATCAACAATGGCCGGATGGAATAAAGAGCCCCAAACAAACCCAGTGTAGCCTGACAGAGCATCTACTAATGTCAGATCAGGCACCAAAAACCACCAGCAGAAAAGGTGTGTCTACAGCCCTCCCTGAGGCATTAATGGCTCTTCAGGACACAACAATAGCAAAAGATTGCTGAGATTGATGCTAGTAATATGCCTGATGTCTCAGAAGTATCCTTCATGCTCACTACCTAAGTCAGATTTAGATGTTATTTTACTAGGACCAACAAATGAATCTTTGGAGGAGCTTCCTCTTTTAGGTAGGAGGATAGACTCAATGCAGTGACATTTGGCAGATAGATATGTAAGCCAAAGCTCTGCCCAAGCAAAGGTGAAAACTAATCTCCAGAACAAAGAGCAAATTTCATTTAGGCCTAAATCAGCTATGAGCAATCTGCAGATCGTATGACCTAATACTTGCCAAAAATGTGATTACTAATTTTGTAGGCATGATGTTTAGAAAAGTATTCCATAAGCTAGGACGTCATACCCATACTCAGGAAAAGGTCCGTCACCAAAGTTCTCAGCACAGTCACGCACTATTTCTAATGGGCATAGAGGGTGAATTTTCAAGGACGCTCAGCAATAGCTCAGATCTTGCTGCAGTTCCTGCTGCCTGACTTCTGCTGGAGTAGAAATAGGCCAATGCCAATCAATTCTTAGAAGACTTCACACACGCTTAAAGAGCAGTTCTGGCTTTGCCCAGTGAAGACTGCCAGTGGGACAAATCCTGCAACGTGGAAGCCAAGATGTGGAAAGCACAGCAATACCATGCAAGCATAGCCTGTCATATATAAATTAAGAGGTAGATTTTTAAGCCTCAAGCAATTGGGATGTCCTCATAACTAGAGAGTTTATTTAGATTTCAGCTCGTGAGATACCCATCCTCAGGTCTCAGCCAGACTTCTGAGTTGTTTCAGACTAACAAGTCACTGATTCATAATATCTGAGTCTCTATTTCAAGCCACAGGTGCTTTGGCTTCACTTAGCCCATACTGAAAGACGACAAACACAGAGGCAATTACTGAACCTTTTCTGAGATATTTTGTCTTAATCTAGTCCGTAGTGAAAAGTGGAACACACACACAATTACTGAGGATTTTTGGCCCAGAAAGCCTCTTAAGCAGTAGATACATCATACCCATAAGTGGTATGTCATATATTTGACAAATATTTTATATGATCCCATCAAAATACCTTTTGAAATAGGTCTTAATTCCAAGCGCATGGGTTGAAGTCCTTACAGCACATGAAAAGCACATCTTACCACATGGCAATCAGGACTTTGCTCAGCCAGTATTGCAATTTGACACAATTTCACACATATATCTGCAGTGGAAAGCGCATCACAATTTGGTCCATTTCTTTCAATAACACTCTCTTTCATAGGTAACAAACTCCTGTTGTGAAGCTTGTATTTCCCAACACTTTGCTAATATTTTTTAGAGTGTTTAAAATATTTATACCAAGTCCTCATCTTTATTATAGACTCAGCTATCAACTGAGAAACCTCCTTTTGCATAGGAAAATTCTGCTAATTATGACACGCTGGAAATCTACCACAGAGTTTATCTGAGATGTTCGAGAATTGGTGCGAATTGGTACAGAGCAGCTGGATGTAAATCAACTGCAAGTCCTCCTAGTTCTGGCACAGCTCTTTGGTTAGACTAATTTTGTCAGCTGAGAATTGCTCCTAGATCAAGGATCCAGGCTTTGGAGCAAGCACAGCAAAAATATTACTAGCAGATAAATAACATGTAAATCATTGATGGGTGCCCAGCATATATGACCACCTTATAGTTAAAATACGAAAGAAGGGCTTTTATTAGTTTTACAATCGTGACTAATATTTTCAAGCAATGCCAAATGTTTTACAGATGTTGATAAGAACAACTGCTGACTACAGTGTACTCAAACCCAGAACTGAACCAAACCCTTTGGAGAAATCCAGATCAGAACTTTGCAGCCAGCCTTCCTGTAAACCTAATCACAAACAGCAAAACACTGTAAATAATACCAAGTGAATCCAAACCCCAACATCCAATTCAAGGTTTTGGGGAATTTGCTAACTTTGCTGACGGCTTCTTGTGAAGGGCTGAAACAATGTTCTGCATCTTGAAGCAACACAAGTCAGTGAAAGTCCTGTCTTGGAGCTGCATACAGAAAAGTGAATCTTGTTAAAGTGCTGGCAGGGTATTGCTGTGATGTAATAGATGTTATGTGCTGCATTAAATTATTTTGCACATCAAACATCTACTCTGTGGAAAAGACATATCACATTCCAGTGTCTGATGAAGACGATGTCTTAAATGCAAGGAAACAAATGCTGAACACCAGTTTAAAATTCACCATGTCTTCTTGAGCTACACTACGAGACTAATTGGTACTGCTTCAAGAAAGGACATTTCTTGAAGGGTAGGGTCCTGCACCTAGGGAGGACTAACCCCATGCACCAGTATAGATTAGGGCCTGACCTGCTGGAAAGCAGCTCTGCAGAGAGGGACCTGGGAGTCCTGGTGGACAACAAGTTGACCATGAGCCAGCAATGTGCCATTGTGGTCAAGAAGGCCAGTGGTATCCTGGGGTGTATTAAAAAGAGTGTGGCCAGCAGGTCGAGGGAGGTCATCCTCCCCCTCTACTCTGCCCTGGTGAGGCCACATTTGGAGTACTGTGTCCAGTTCAAGAAAGACAAGAAACTGCTGGAGACAGTCCAGCGGAGGACTACGAAGATGATGAAGGGACAGGAACATCTCTCTTATGAGGAAAGGCTGAGAGAACTGGATCTTTTTAGCCTGGAGAAGAGAAGGCTGAGAGGGGATCTTATCAATGCTTATAAATAATTAAAGAGCGGGTGTCAAGAGGATGGGGCCAGACTCTTTTCAATGGTGCCCAGTGACAGGGCAAGAGGCAATGGACACAAACTGGAACAGAGGAAATTCTGTCTGAACATAAGGAAAATCTTCTTTGTGGGTGGCAGAGCACTGGAACAGGCTGCCCAGAGAGGTTGTGGAGTCTCCTTCTCTAGAGATATTCAAAACCTGCCTGAAAGCATTCCTGTGCAACCTGCTCTAGGTGAACCTGCTTTGGTGGTAGGGGTTGGCCTAGATGACCTCTGAAGGTCCCTTCCAACCCCTACCATTCTGTGATTCTGTGATTTTGTCAACTGAGAAGAGTAAATGTGAGACTCTTGGAAGATCAATATGATGGAAGGCAGACTGTCACTCAGTCGATCTCTGTAAACAAGACATAAGCAGCAGAAAGTTTCAAGTGTTCTGAGCAGTCTTACACTGACTGTCCTGTCCAGGATGTATCTCACCAGTTCCACTTGAGACAAGGCTCCCAGAGATCAGCAGAGTTTATTGCAATGAAATTATTTTAAATACAAAGTCCAAACTTTCCATCTTTCCTTCTTCAAAACCGACCTCTTAAAGTTCATTGCAGCATTATGTCACATGCATAATTTTTTAAGCAATCTGTTGAGGTAATACATTTCTGATTATGGAAGTAACTCATGAAGTATGTAAGGGAAACATGATAAACTAAAGAATAATCCATCTTCCATGTTGCACTCTTCTACACCATTTAGATGTCTGCTTTCATACATCTATAGTTTCATTCTGATTTTCAGCTTATATAAAAGACCAGACATATTTTCCTTCAGGATGGAAGAATTGTAATGCACAGTGGAAGTTCTTGCTTAAAAAGGTACATACCCACCTCTGATTCTTGATCCAGATTTTTGGACGTAGAAGGCTTCTTCAGAATCACTGTTTTAAACTCTTAGCAATATATCATACGGTATGGTTTCTATGTATCTTGACTTTGCCACTAATAACATTTATGATGATTTTCATGTGAGCCAGCCCCAATATCAGATGTATTCATTTTTTTCCATTACACAAGGGAAATATCAGGTGATAATTGGAAAAGCCTAGATAAATATCTTGCTAGTACGTCAAACTGTGACAATTACCAATTTTCCAGGCGAGTTCAGGAATGATCAAGAGCATAGCAGGGTTCAAAAAGGATTAGAAATGTATAAGGATAATAACACAATTATAGCAGATCAGAAGAAAAAAACAGCTATAGGAGCAGTCATGTATAAACTCATGAACAGTTTTGGCCTGAAGTCCCTTTTCGGTTTGGTGGCTTATTGGTGCTCCAAGCACCACTGTACGGCTCAGGCCATGCAGGACACTGCATGCTGAGACTTTGGTCTGGGAAGAACTTCCTGTCTGGAATGATTTTTCCACTACCATCCATTATGTGTCTTTCTTGGGCTTACAACATCTTGTCACCCCCAAAAACAAGGTAGTGGAGGCAGCACCACACCAGGTCATGAACAAAGATTAGCAGTGGTGAAGGCAACAGCTTGTAACAAGAAGCAACAAATCACTGATTTGCCTGCACATGGGGAGGAAGAGGCTAGCTGTTATCTTGCCCAGCTAACTGCACTTCTGGGGAAAGGACAAGATTTCAAGGACAGGAGAAGCTAGGTAGGGCCAGAGCAGCCAGCCTCTTCAGGCTCGCTCTCTGCAAAGTGATCTTACGTTATAGAAACCATTATGTTCAAACCAGAATTTCCCTCTGGGACTGGTGAAATTCTGCTTTGCCACCAAGGCTGAGAAGCTGTTGACTGGCTTTGCTGGGACATGACAAAATCACAGATTTGCCCCTAAATTGGTGTGTTGCATGTATCTAAGCAAACTGAAGATGGTGTCTGCACTTGTTAACCTGAGAGAGGGCTTTTCTTTCTCGGAGAAACTGCAAGATTCATTTATGTCATATTTAAATACATCTACAACAAAAAAGAAACACCACAGTCATCTTCAATGAAGGGGGAGTCTTCTTTTCCCAGTTCTCTTACAGTTCTGGGATGAGAGATCCAAGAATCCTTGTAGAAAAGGAATGTTTTGTTGTTGCTATTGCTTTTTGTGGGAACTCTGAGTCATTCGGTGAAATTTTGCTGCTGGATAAAAGCAGTTTAAAGTCTGAAATGTGAAGTCCTAAATTGCAACAGTTCAGACTTTACTTTTTATGTTTTGTTTTTTTTTTTCTTCTCTAAACTCCTATTTATGACAATGAAAAGCAGCTGGATAAATGGGTATTTTACCACATATTCACATTATTAATATTTATGTACCTTAAATGGAGTAAGGGGAGCTAATGGCATGGGAGAGAATATGGAATTACACAGCAGTTTGGAACTCTGTAACACTGTCTCTTATTATGCTTTAAAGAATATGTGAGGTTTGATGATACTGCTGAAGATGACAGGCTTTATTTATCTTAGGAAAAGTACAGTACATCCTGGTAGCATCTGCTAGGTCGTCTTGTTCACTTTGTGCTACTCCATTAACGTGGCCTCATCCTGTTTGGGGAGACACAGGAGACAGGAAGAGGCATTTAAGACTCTGTGCCCTTATTCTCATTTTTGAAGGTTGCTATCTGTGATAGAAGCACCTGTCTTCTAAAACCAGGAATGAGAATAGCTCTTCATCAGGAATGAGAATAGCTCTTCATGTGCCTACACTTGAGTGCACACCCACGTGTTTAATTTATCAAATGCACATCCTATGGCTGTCTCCTCAGCTAAATATTACAGGCAAACTCAAATTATTCTGCTGGAAAACAGAACCACTATGCTGGCAGTGATCTAACCTCTGTGTGTGTGCGTGTGTACATATATACACGTATATACGTCTCTCTATATATACATATCAGAGAGAAGCGAACCTTGAACGTGGGACTGCCATACAAGATGAGCTGTAAGAAGGTTGCTCTGTGGACTCTCAAAATAGCGGGATACTTTGCAGACATATAAACAACTTTGATTTTCATGGAAAGAGAGCAAGAAAACTGTAAGAATGGTTTCCACAGTGTGGAAATCCACTCTTCCATTTGCTCTGGATGCTTCTTGGTGAACCTGTCATATCTGTTCCTTTAATTGATATTTTAGTGGCTGCTGATACTGAAAAGCTAATGAGATAGCTGAGGTTCTGGTAGAAAAAGTGACACAGATGCATTTACATAGCTTGCTTTCCTTCTGGAAATATTTATTTCTAAACAAGATGCAAAAAGCCTCACTGGGACTATCATGCAGCCATTTCCATAGTATTATGCACCACACATACACTGTCTTTCCAAACAAACAATAAGATGCAATATTGCAACTTTAAAGTTATCCTTGATATTTCATTCCTCAGTCAAAATTTTAAACACGTGGTTTTCCCTACTGTTCAGTCTCGCTGTAACTTTACACAGATACAACAATCTCTAATACCATTTAATAAGTATATGAAAGAAATAGGCTTGAGAGCCTGAGGAAGATTCACTTACTGTTAAGTCTTGAATTACTATATTGTCACAAGCAACGTCAGCAGATGGTGGTCCATATGATGTTATCCTGTCTAGGGCTCAGAAAGCAGGGTCTTCCTCCTTTCTCCCTTGGGCTCCTTGGTGTATAGCCAGGGAATATTCCCCCCCACTTTTGCCCATTGCTCTGCCCCCACCCACATTTAACCTTCTTTTAATCTCCTTCAGGCAAAAGGCTGTATAAGCAAGCACGGTGGATACTGTTACTGTGGTGATTGGCATCGCTCACGAGTGACTGCCCATAACTGCATTTGCAGCCTCATGGTATATTTACTCTTCCTTTCACAGGTGCTTTCGGCTTCTTTCACCTCAAACTCTCTGTAGTAATAACTGCACTTGTCATTCAACAGTCCTGTGCTGGTCAGGAAATTTTACAGACTAATAACTGACTGTAGCTATTCCCTAAATACAGCTGCCTCTGATGTGGAAGGCAATAACCTTTAAGAGGACCAAAAGAGAGCCTGCTGCATGCAGCAAGTCCTTGCAGCAAGCAGAGAAAGTATCGCAGAGTTTTAGGTAAGTGGGATATAATTAGCCATGTTGGAATTTGACCAGGATATCAGGGTTAACACCCCTGCTCCTGTGAGAAGTGTCTTGGGAGTTCCTCAGCAGCAGGCAGCCAGGACCTCTTGTTTTCATCACATTCCAGGCACTACATGACAGCTACCCAAATACGCTTTGTCTTAATGAAACAGAAATGCACATACGATACTCACAATTTGGAATGGAGGTATGGACCCGGTCCCAGAATGGATGAATTTAGATTTGTGAAATACTCAAAGTGAAAGAGGACGTCTATATTTTGGTTCTGGATCTTAGCTATTGGGAAATATTAATGACAAAATCGGTTGCTGGAAAAGCTGCGGAGCCCATAGGTTTCCTGAACAGCTCTATCTGCTTGTAGTTGGCTGACAAGTCTAGAGGTGGGCATTTCTTGTGTATGGCTTTTATGCATCACCTGCACTACTCCGTTTGGAAAGAGCTCTGGTCATGGGCATTACACAGCGCTCCAGACTGCGCGTGGAGATAGCTGCACACACACAAGTCCCAGTACTTTACAGCATCCAAGGAGACTTGCCCAGCCGCTTGCCCTGCATGTGTCTTCCAACTACTGATGCTTTTATCTTACATGAGCTGCTTTGGCTCTTCCACTATCAGCTGGTTGCCTTCGTGAGGTCTTTTCTAGCCCCGGGTTTTTATTACTTTCCTATGAGTCATGCATACCACAGATCGATGCAGCTCTGCCCTACCCAGGAAGACTGCAGGGCCAAACAGCTGCTGGTGGTGGGAGGAATGAAGCTTCTTTAATTCCTCCAGTTAATCTCCGCTTGCTACCAGCAACTACCAGAGCGTTACAGAAAAGTGGCCAAGAATTTTGCACTGATTAGTGTATGGACAAAGAGATCTCTTTTATATCTATGCTTTCTGTAACCCAAAATTATTAAATTGGGTGAACCATATTCACTTCAGTTCAAATTAGTACATTTGTCACCAGAAATTTCCAAACACCTTATTTATTCCTCCACTGACAAGAGATTGTGAGCACTGATAGAGTTTAGATCTTCCTATTTTATACATGTTTCTGTATGTTGAGCATGGAAGAGAAACATACAATTTCTCTCCCAAATATATTCCCTCCTGTGTAATGTGAACGTATTACTTGTAATCATACTCCAAGGCAAGACTGCACTCTAAAAAGTTACATTAAAAATTACCTCCCCGTCTTTATAGCTCACTTTTTCTCAGTCAAGTATGTTTGGCTTACAAGAAAAATAATGCTTTTCATTGTGACCTCAGGCTTCCCAAATTCAAACAGAGCTATGGGTCAATAGCTGAATGAGAAAAGGATTGACAGAATGATTCAGATCTTTTTTGACACCTCAGCATCTTTGAATTATTGCTTACGTCAGGCATTGCTTATGCGTGACAGTGAAAGGCTGGGAACAAGCACATGGTTCAGACAACGATCCGTGTGCAGGAATTTTGATAACCTTCTGGTAGCTCTGCTCTGCTCCACCTGCAATGAAAAAGGAACAATACTTTTTTACCACTAAAATTAAAGCAGGAAAGTAAGATAAAAGTCAGCCAACATAATGAGTCAGAAATGTTTTATATTCACATTACATAGCAGAGTGAACATGAAACTTTTTTTTGGTGTTTTGTGCCAAAAAGCGTTTTGGAGACTAACCGTAGGCAGTACATGCCAGGGCAATTGATTTTGCTATATGTTTTTTAAAAAACAATCCTGCCATAACTACCTGGCTAGAGAGGGCTATGCAGAAGCCCTTCTCTCTGGTGGCTTTGGGCAGCAGCAGAAGTCAGGGACCCCAGCAGAGTGTCACTGCAGACCTGCCATGTCCCCCTCCATCTGGCAGGAGCTCAGGAGTGAAACTGCAGCATTACAGGTCTGCCCAGACCCTGCGGGAGGACGTGTGTTCAGCAGAAAAGGAAATTCTCTCCTTTTCAGCTCCATGGCACTTTTAATAAACTGTTTATAGAGCTGAACAGGTAGGGTTTGGCCTTAAAAATCACCATTGACCACCAAGATGAAGAGAAGAAAAAAGACCGTTATAAAATTACACATCCAAGACACGACTCATAACAACTCACGGCAGCAGCTGGGTTCCCTTCGGAGAGAGCCCCTGACATGCCCGAGCTGGCCCCCCATTTCTGGGCACGGAGGGTTACAGGTGGCTGCTGCAGCAGTGCAACAGCAGGCCTGAGACCCCCCGGGCTGCAGGCCCTTTACGAAAGCTGCAAGAAGGGGACCTCCTGCTCCATCCTCTAACTGTGGAGCAGTGGGAGCTGGACGAGTGACTACAGGGTGAGGTGTATGGACTGGAGTTAGAGAAAGAGTAATTAAGAAGTAATATTAAAACAAATGGGAACAAATAAGGAGTTGAAAAAGAGCAGCACCTGGTGGGGTGGAAGTGGTGGTGGCCAGTCCCACACTGCTGGCTCAGTTCTGCCTTAAGTCATGGACATGTTTTTGTGCCTCTTCAGGCTCAGTGGCTTTGAAAAAGGGTGACAAGTGCAGGGACTACTGCTGCCAGGCTTTGTCTGTGGCCGAAGGCAGATATCCAGGCTGGTTGAAGACATCTGGTGAGTTCAGAGCAATGGATCAGTGACATGTGGGTATGGTGACCTCTGCTCACCTGAGGGTCTGCTGGAGCTCGGCAAACCCACAGCCACCATCACTGCTGTTGGTGGGGTGCCACAGCTAGACCTCCCTGCACTGGCAAATTCAGCTGTCTCATGGGCAACCATGGGCAAAGCTCACCAGCCTGGCTGGAGATGGCTGGGTGGCAACCTTCAGAGTGGACCATATAAATGCTGCGGTGCTGGGACCATGTTTTCTCTTCTGTTTGCATAGCAACCAGCACATTGCTGGCACTCAATAAATATTAGCTAACACGAACCGGGTTTTTTTGTCCCGTCAGGGGTCTTTGTGTATGTTTGAATTCCTGCATTCTCCATCTTCTTAAGGGCAACTGACAGAAGCTGTAAGTAGGAGGACCTGGGCTAGGCGGGAGAACAGGAGCACCACAACACTGGTCTGTGGTCTCCACTGTAGCCTGAGGCAACTTGCTCATTGTAACTCCATATCAACTTCCACTTGTGCAAAGTGGGGATAATACTCACTTGCCCCTTCCCAGAGGAATAATAAGTCTGTTTGCACTGTGCTAGGAAAATCTAAAAATGCTTCCTGAGCATAATGACATTTCTTCCCTGGAAATCCACAGAATGATACATTTAAAAATGACAGCACATCAGCAAAAAGCACTGACTTGGTCTGTGTGCCCCTAGATGTGCTGTAACAGGAGGTTTCACCGTTGATGATATTGTTACAGTCCGGGAACTGGCATGACAAGGGCAAATGGGTAAAATACACAGGGTAGGGTTATTTTTGGGTTTCTTGAGTAAAGTGGAGTACCTCGGTCCACAGGACTTCTTTTCTTTCTGTAAGGAACATTGTGACATGGGATTTTGCACCCCAACTTTTCTATGTAAAACATTTGTTGAAAATTTAAATAACTAATTTGAAATAGGTCATAGACAACCTGTGCAAGAAAGTGAACTGTATTTTAACAAAGTGTCATTACGTCTACTCACAGATGGTATTCTGAATTTTGGAAAGGTAGTTCTGCTTTAAGGTTTAGCACTCGGGATTAAAGACAGTACTGTATAGTTTAAAAGATTTAAGAATTATACTGCAGGCAGTCATGCTATAATAAGCTTTAGATCAACACTTCATATAGCATCATGGGATTCCCAGCCGCTCAAGAGAAAGAGTCCTAATATACTGTAACCTACAACTTTCCCCTTGAAATGTCTTAGTTCTACGAAGCAATAAACCAGTCTGGACTAAGTTACTGAAGGTCTTTGAAGTACTGGAAGACCCATAAATAAGGTGAGTACTTTGGAAGGGGGGGCTCATTTTGTGGTGTACATATACAATCATTTCATAGTCAAGTTGATTTGTAGCTGCCTGTAAGTCAGTTTCCTGGGAGCAATAAATCTTAATTCAAGCAAAACTAAAATGTCACCAGTATTTATTTCATGCATTTTTTACCCCATCAGGAAAAAAAATGTCAGCATTCATGTAAACTGTTCTATGCCCGACTTCCAGCTCTGTGCTAAAATTACGGTTCATAGTATGAAATTTTTATAAATCTAAATTGTAAACATTGGGTAACAGATGTACCATTGCATGGCCAAAAAAGAGTGGTAAGTGTCACTGGAGAAATAAAACTGAGTTATTGTTTCCAGTTTCAAAAGCACAGCAACAAGTCTAAAAAACTATATGTGATCTTTGTCCTTTTTTCCCCTCAGACACCTGCACTCATCTAATGTTTCACTGAGCCCTGAAAAATAAATGCATAGCTTCAGTCTCCTAATCCATGTGGCTCCAGAGACCACTGTTACATGAGAACTTAAACTGATGATGCTGAGCGTCCTAGGGGCAGCTTAATCTTTTTTAATTCAAATCAACTGAGTCCCATGTGGCGCTAGGATGATACTCTATATGCTGCAATCAGACTGACCTAGACTTCTTGTGCTCTAAATGATTAATGAAACTGCCTCCTAGTTTGTTTCTATGGTGATCTGAAACTTGACACGATGTAGGAATCTGCCATTCACGCTGAATGAATCGAGGAGGAGGTAGCCCAGGAACAAAACTCCATCAGTTGTACAGAGAGGGCTGAATTTTAAGTCATTAGTCTCCTTGTACTTGGGTTGTTGACTCTTGAAAATAAGAGTGAGATGAAATATCCTAGTTAATATAGCTTTAATTGGGTAGTTTACTAGTCAATTGTTTCAATATTAGCAAAATGAGTTACTCTGAAAACAGCTTTCTGTATTTTCCTTTGATGGGCAAATGTGGGATAATGACATAGCAGTAGTTACAGAGGTTTGCAGTTCCCTATAAAGAAGCCAATTCAACTGTGAAGGCTCTGCAATGCCTTTAAATACTGTAAATAATGCTCTAAAAACCCCCACCCCACCTTAGGAAAAAACCCTATGTCCAGGTTTTATTGAGTCCATGAAGAAGGCATCAGGATTCTTCTATTTTTGCTTTATGATACCGCTGTTTCAAATAAGGAGAGATTTAATTCACTACAGTGTTTTGAGGCTTTCAGAGCCAATAAATGCCTTTTACTTTTATTTCCAGAGGGAGCACATTACCAAACTTTTAAATATTTTAGATAGTTCCTGGACCACTGATGAGTATTTGCAGTCATGCTTAGGTCTATCTATAGTGCTAAGGTAGAAAACACTTGAGAGAGCACCAGTAAATTAGCTCAGCTACCTCACCAGCCACAATACCAGGAAGCCCAGCTCAAACCAGCTGCCTGATTTTTTACTCAGTATGTGGAGCCAGCGTTGTGGCCCACGCTGGATGCCAAGAGGCTATTGCTTAAGCGTAGGCAGTGCTGTTTACTAAAGTTACTAAAGTTGACTTGGTTGTGCTGCTGCTGGAGCTAGACTGCTTTTGAAGCAGGCTTCATCTTTCTTCCTTCCTCTTCTCAGGCAAACACATTTGAGCCCTTTTTGAGTCAAACCTCAATGACCATCTAAAGATGTGTAAAACCAAGTACACACCAGGTTTTTCTGAAGATGGCGAGAGCACTGGAGCCCTACAAGCTCCAAGATAATTTGCTGGTGCTCTTTCTGCCTCTGTCACTTAATGCTGCCTTTATTGCCTTCCATATACCCTTCCATATACTTCCTTATATACCCTTCCAAACCCCTGACTACTGAGCACACCACTGTTTTTTGTCCTTTCACCAAAGCCTGTCTCTCCACCAGCACGGGGACAGATGCTGCTGCTTTTTTCCTTTCTATGTCTGTTTAAAGGGAACACTGTTGCGCAGCGTATTTGCCCCTGGTGAGGCTATCCCCGTACTGATCTCACTGCATCTCTCAACAGCTTTTCAGGAGGGCACAGCACACCCGAATCATCTCATCACTTCATCTGGAATCAATCACTACAGGTCCACCGATGTCAAGAAAACTATGCTCATTTGCATCAGCACGTGACCCGGTCCTATCTCTCTGTGATCTTTAGATCAACAGTGGTCCCGTTGGGATTCATGATCTCAGAGGAGTCTAAACGCGCTTTCTAATGTGTTTAACCAGTGTCTGCCATTTTTCTCTCCTATCATAAAACACATTGTGGCTACTGACCCAAACTCATAACAACTCAAATTATTTTAATATGGATCTGGGGCAGTTTTCTTAATATTGCACCCTGCATTCAGAGAGTGTAAGAATTCAGACTTAGCAGATGGCATAATTGATAATATATTTCTTAGTAAATCAGTTAACTTTGTAGATGTAAAATACTTCATGTCCAGGATCTTGGAAGGAATCTGAAGTACTTAGTATTTTCAAATGTGACTTGATTGACAATGCCCGCTGTATTTCTTCAACTCTTTTTGAAGATCCTGGTTTATGATATTGCCAAATGAAGACATTATGGCACAATGGTTTGCATTTTTCCCAAGCCTTACTTCCTGGGATCACGCAGTACTGTAAGTACTTCAACTTGCATTTTTAGAAGAAAAGGCTGAGACAAATGGAAATCCTTTAGGGTTTCCTAAACAATAAAATCTGGTATGCTGCACCCAGATTCCATTTTTAAGGTAATCTCTTATTTGAGGGAAGAGCTTAAAATAGTTTTTAATATCTTTGAACAGCAATACCAACTGTGTAAGTATATGTCTCACTGAGGTTCTCAGAAGGATTATTGGAAAAATAAGTAATTTTCCTTGAAAAAAAAAGTTTTATTTATTTTTACGTAAGAACCAGGAAGAAAAGGACTTTAACAGAATAAAAATGTCCCACTGGCTATACATGTCTCCTTGGAGGCGTTGTGCGAGACCACGTTCCTGTGATGCCTGTTCAGGAGAAGGCTCCCTTTCTGGGTTTCCACATTGTAGGCCTGTAGGTTCAGTTTATTTTGTTGGAGCTGCTTCACTTTTATAGAAATAACTAAGTATTTATCAGAGAGGGACAATAACAGCCTTCTTTTCAGAGCAGTCACCAGGGGTGCAGAAAACCCAAGTTCAAGTCATTACTTTGAACCATACAGGCCAAATTCCTGCAATCCGTGTTTGCAGACCAGCCCTTTTCAGGTGAGGTTACAGTGACCAGAGTGACAACAACCCCTGTCTCTTTTATGGATAAAACCACCCAGGAAGGAGGCGGAAAGTGGGCAACATGGACACCAGTTATTTCAACTCATCTCATTTTTGGAGGTGAGCCTGCATGACAGACCTTAGCATCCCTCTACCACCAGCACTTCCAGGGAAGCAGCACCCTTCCTGGGAGGGTGAACAGAGCACAATCCTAATTTCTATGTGTATATGTCCTTTTAAAGCAATGAAATTAAACCTGACCCTTTAGGGCGGAAATGAAAAACATGTTTATATGGATGAGCAGCAGAGGCACCTCACCAAGGATCCTGCCAAGGCAACCAGGTGGATTTAACGCCACCTGTAAACAGCCACACAGACACAAATTTTCATTCTCTAAACTCAAGCCCTGGGCTTGTTTTGAAAGAAAACTCGGCATTGATCAATGTATCTGTGGGACTATTCTTCTCACAAGAAGTTCGTTCTCAGGAAGCAAAAGCTTTGCAGCCTCTCAGGTAGGAGGATGCTCTCTCTCGTGTCAAACACTTCACAACAGACTGAGAGCCAGGAGCTCTCGCCCATCATTTGAAGACTTTTCTAGGAGGCTTCTGTGCCTGTGGTTGAAGAAGCAAATTATGTTCTGCCACCCACATTGTGAACAGAAAAACACCTCCTTCCAGTTCAGGGAGACAATGCCAGAATGTAGGCACGAAGAATGAGGCCCAAACAGAGCTATAGCAATGATGCCAATGACCCCATGAGTCTTCATGAGCGAGAAGTCTATAGACATCTTTCAAATGTCCAATATTACCACAGTCTTCAGATTCATGGTTTTCTTTGCACAGGCACAGCTCATGTCCTTGATTAGGGCTCTGGGACACTACTGGAATGACAATAGAAATGAATATTTTTTAATGATTATTGTTACAGTGGCTTCAGTAATATTTGTCTTTGGACAAGGACAGTTTCCATTATTCTAATGCTTCTTCCTACATCTTCTGGACACTATGTATGCAGAAGGAAAGGTCTAATATTCATTTTTGGAAGCAAGATGTGACAAGGGATGAGGTGTGGTCTCTGGAGACACCAGTCTGAAATCACTCACAACAGGGATATACTTAAAATACTGTAAATCTTCTGAAAAAACAGTCATCACAAGTACAGAAGTCAACAGTCTGGTTAGGAAGAGGCATTGCATACGTCTTTTTGTACCGCGGCTGGCACCCCGGTCGCAGCTCCTGTCTCCTTCTGTTGCCAGCTGAGGGATAGCCCAGGCTAGCACACAGATTTACAGAGCAGTGTGTGGATTTACAGTGACTAATTATTTGAATATGAATCAACAATGCAACACTGTGGCAAAACAAGGCAAATGCTCTGCATTGAGTCACATTAATAAGAATGTCACGCGTAAAAGAAATGAGGTAATTATTCTGCTCTACTTCACTTGATAAGCCTCAGTTGGAGCACTGCATGCTGTTGTGAGCACCACATTAAAAAAAGAAATACATACTAATTGGTGAACTCAGAAGAGAACAACAAAACCGAGAAATTATTTGGAAAATAACCCTTATGTGTATGATTGTTCATAAACACATGAAGTGTTATTTAAAAAGGAGCAATTATTCTTATTATCTTAATTCTATACTAATATACTGATTGAGTAAAGAAGAAATTGAAGTGGGCAACGCCGGGGACAGCATAAGTTACAGGCTGAAGTGCCGTATAGAAACACTACTTTCAGATCAAGAGGCCAAAGAACCTCTTGGCATCACCATCTGTGGAATGGTCCAGACTAGCCTGGACAGTAAAGCTGGCTGGAGGACAATTGATTTCATTCCCCAAATGTTTCTGAGGTTTCCAAATTTAGCTTCATGTCAAATCAGAAATTGTCTGCATTCTCTGTAAAGGAAAATGTTATGAAAACAGCACATTAACTAAAAGTTTTCAGCTTGATAAAATGTATTTTAAATGTAATTATTTTCTGTTGCATGTAGTAATTAAAATATTCTAACTGAAAAGTAATTTGGAAAGGAAAAAATAAAAGCACTTTATCCTAAAGGTGACAAAACAGAATTTATCTACAATATCCTCAAATGTGAAAAGAAGATTTAAAAAGAAATAAATCAGCATGATATTGTAAAATAATTGTAACTTGCAGTAGAATTTTATTTTAAATGAAGTGTATGATTTATTTTATTTTATTTTTTAAGTCAACTTTGAGAGTCACATGTTCAACAGGGAAGATTTAGGAAAGGTACCTCCCATTTTGAGACTCATAAAGTTACAGTACAGCAAGGGAAAGAAAGGAAGGCCTCCAAGGGCTGCTCTTGAAATTAGAAGGTACTTTTGGAGAAGGTACTATTTACTCCTTTCTGTTTTAAACTATTAGCTTCTAGTGCACATAAAATACCTGAGAAAGCATGCAGATTTAAAATTTGTGCAGTGTTATTCATCAAATGAGAGTCATTTAACATACGACAGTGCTAGTTTTCAGTAGTAAAATTTTCCAATGTAATATCTCATTATGGCTTTTTACATTTGTGTAGAAAAACCCTGATTTTTAGAAATATCCACCCTAAGCTACTAGGAAAAACAATAAGAGGGACAGTATATCTGTATAACACATATACTGGTGTTGTCTTTTGGTCCTCACGTTTATGCTGCCTTGTCTTGTTTTCGGGTTGCTGCATTAGCAAATTGCCCAACAGTTCTCGGAGCGTGGCACTCAGCCTTTGCAGCCCTGGGGGTATCAGTAACACAAAGATTGCCCCTTGCAAGCTGCAATGACCTGCGCCCTACAGCTCGATCTATCACATGAAAATGTACTGCTCCACGATTGTCACTTTTCACAGCTCCATCTCTGTATCTCTTTTCAGGTTTCATGCTGACTGACAATGTCAGTTACAGCATTTCACACAATTTTTCTTCTCTATGTGTGAAATTACATATCCAAGAACTGTGAAAAGAGAATCAGCAGGTTCCTGGTGTTGTTTCTCTGTGAGGAAGAAGAATTAACCACCATCTAGGAAAGCAGGACAGGGCAATTGTTCCAGAGGAAAAAAAAAAAAAAAGTCTATGAATATTTGTTCACATTTTTAAACACATCTGCTATGGTTCTCTTCAAACCATTTGTCCTCTCAGACAGGAGAGCTCACAGACACTACTTACGTTAAACAAATTTTAAGAGCTAATAATAGAGATTAATTCCTAAATTCTTAATTTTAAACATTTTTACCAGAAAGATGATTCTAAGAATGGTCAATTCCAGTTAATTTCAAATTTTGATTATTGCTTACTGACAACCTACAGACTAAAAATTATTTGCCTGATAATTTCACAGGAGTACTTAAGAAAATATGGCAGGTTTATAAACAACTCACAAAATAAAAAGGAGAATAAATGCATTTACAGACAACTATTTTTTTACTACTTCTGCTCAGCAAGAGTAAAGCAGAGTATATTCCGTAGCCTCAGATCTGTGGCTTTTTGTTCTAAATGTCACTAACTTAGGAAAAAGCCAATAATTCATTCACCAAAATACAACTAACCCATTTTCAATAAGTTCAGTGAATATTTTGCACAGTTATTTCTCCTGACGACACGTGACAGGGAGGTCAGATGAGTGAGCTGAGCATAGTAAAGGTATATGGAATCCCTTGTCGTGTCCTCCACCTCTCTGTTTTCTCTTTTTCTTTGCTGTCAAACTGGGAAGTGATCAGGGAAACCGTGAGTCAGCTAATGCTGGACTGAATAGGCAAAAGTGGAGTCCATGAGGCTATGTTCTTTGTGCCAAAGCATCAGCACAGCTCACAGCAATGGAGCTATGTAGACGTATGTAGGTTGAGACATTTAGTCCATGCATACATTTTCTCTCATACTTCCCCTTTACAAAAAAAAAAAACCCCAACAAAACCAACAAAGACAAGGAAAATCAACATAAGCAAATACAATTTACAGTTAAGCACAGAGACGAAGCAAGGAATCATGCAAAGAACTTCCTTTCTGCTTGCAAAGCAACAACTGAATGCCCACTTATGAGGACATTCTCATGGCATCTGCTCCAAATGCTTACACAGGAATAGCAATGGCAAGAAGACATTTTGCATATTCTTCTTGTTCTCATTAATGCAACTGAACAATTGGGAAACAATGACAAGAGTCAGCTTCTTACCGATGGCAAGCACTTGTTCTGGACTTGTCTGAACATCTGAAGAAAGAAAACATTTGCCCACAAAGGAGTACAGTGGAAATGTACCCCGTGCCCTGCTGAGACCCTATCTGTGCTGTATCAGCCAAGTGAGGCCATTGACAAAATCTAGTGCCCCATGGGGAAATTTTTCCCAGTACTTTAAATAATTTTAGAATAATTAATTCCTATTAATGTACATTTGATTTTGTAAAAGTTTTAAAATTGTATGTCTTGCTCATGTTTGTTCTTTTCTTTGCCCATTTTCTTAGCAGTCCCTGTCTGGTTGTCATAACTAGTCACTAACACAATGTTTTCATGGCTAAATTATGCTCTACTTTGCATCAAACTTCAGGCAGCTTTTACTTACGAAAAATTGGATATGTAACTTACACCTTCCCCGGGCTACTCTTCGCATATGTTACCAGGACTTATGTACCAGTTCAAAATAGGTCTTGCTGTCCTTGGCAGTGATCTGTGGGCTATATTTTTACATGGATAAACTGTTCTTGTACAGTTTCTCCAGTCCACAAACATGAACAGAATCTCCTTTAATATTAGACACAAAAGTTCTCTCTGATTCTATCTGATCTTCAGCAAAGGTATTGTGGTTATGGATCTAAGATATTGTGTGCTTCGTAACAGTTTATGTCCTAGTCTTAAAAAGTGGTCAAGAGGGTTTGTATTTTAGTTAGCTATTTTTTATGTGCTAACAAACACACTCAGTGTGGGTGTCATATCATACTGTGGTTTGTTTTTTTTCCTGCAGGTAACTGGGGAGTAAAGCAGAACAGCAGGACGATGGCTCCCCTTCCTAAACATACATAGGGTGAACAAGAATTGTGTAAGTTACTGCGCCAGTGACCCTAAGCGTTCAAATGCCACAGGCAGCACCTGCATATCTCTAGGAACAAAGAGATATTTGAAACTCCAGGAGTCCATTCAGGTTACAGACCACCTGGCACAATACGGTGGTAGATTTTCATGATGGGTCCCAAGATTTGGGCTTTCAAACCCAGTTTAGCCAAGGTTTGTATCTAAAAGTCAGTCCGAAGAGGAAAAGTGTATATCAGTCCTATTTTCTGGTTCTTCCTGGTCATTGACGTATTTCCCTTTTGCCCTTTGAAAACAATGAGACAATTGTAAGTTTTAATTTTGTATGTATTCACCTTTATACACGGATGTCTAGCATTGAAAGGCCATTCTGTATAATCACTAACGTTCCATCTTTTAAATGTGAGCTTTTATTTGCAGACTACCTTGCTTCTGTGCTGCGTAGGATCAAACTACTTGGCAGGGCAGCAAATTTGATTTGCATTAGGAAGGGATATTAGGCATATAGGATTTCACAGTTCATTTTATATCCTAATTGTTAGAAGCCCTTATTTGGGGTCTGAACCAGAGGGATTTGCTGCTCACAAATCAGTGTATCCAATATCAAAATATTTCAGAAAGTTCATTTTATTTCATCTCTCCAAAGTCAGTTAATGAAAGGTGCAATTCTAGTGAACAGCCTTTGGTCACAAAACACTCTGAGCCCTCTTTAGTTTCATTAAGAGTGAATTAATGTAATGTTAGATGCTGACATTTAAGGGTCACTGCACTCCTATACATTGCAATAGAATGGATACCCATTAAAAATATTATAAGACTAATCCTGCAAAGGGTGAATCAGAAGCTGAGGATGCTCAGGTCTCCTTAGGGGCTACAGATTTCTGCACAGATCTCTAGTGACTCAGCTTTGCTCTTCAGATGCTCATGCTCTCCATGCTGTTGTGACTGCTCCTTGTTCCCGACTCCCTGGGAGCTTCACAGGGAGCAATACCCTGCCTTCAGAGAGACACCTGAACCCATATTGATTTTCACTGAAGAAAAGAAGATTATTGTCAGAAAAAAAAAACTTTTACTGAAATGAGGTAAGGGGATGTCCTCTGTTTCCCTTGTTGAGGGAGTTCAGAAGGGAGGTGGTTTGCAAACTCCGTGAGACAGAACTGTTGGCATCTTTCCTCATGGTTACAAAAAGCCAGGAAAAAAACCCGAGCAGAATTACTTGGATGAGATTAGTCTGTCATGGTAACAGTGTTTATTTTACTGACCTAAATCTTGATTCTCCCACCTCCCTCTCTACAGCTGTGGGCCATTATTGGCATCTCTTTCTTCATTAATACTATTCCAAAGTAAAATAGCTTTAACGTTGCTAATTTTTGCAACTGAGTGTGTCTAAGCCAGAGATGCTGCACCAATGGTAGGCGATAGTTTGGTCTGCTGGTGCAACCCACACAACTCTTGGCTCAGCAAAGGCTTTAACTGCTGCACTCCCACACTGGGCTTGAGGTGCTGCAGATTTCAAGCTGATGCAGAGGATGACAATTACGTGGCCCCAGACCTGTTTTTCTGCCCACATTAGTGGGTGTCTCCACTGTGGCTGCTGAGCTCATCCAGTCCTCAGAGTCCTTGAATGTCCCTCTGAGAGATACGTAAAAGTTGCTGGAAATATGCTCTATTTTTAGAAATAAAATGCAAGAGCTTCAGTCATCTATATGTGCTGGTGTTCTGCTCATGTATTACTCACCCAGTGTGGACTCAGCATTTGAGTGCACTCAGGCTGTCTTCCAACTGCTGCCACTGGCTTCCTGCATAACAAGAAGCCCTTTATTGTTCAGACCTCCTCACAGGGACCCAAGAAACCAAACCTCTGAGTCCAATGACTAGTTTCCTTTTAAACCATGCAGAAAAGCAGCAAGAAAGATCTGCGAGTTGGATGCCGACCTGAGAGTCGGCATGGACCTGTGGTAAAGTCATGGGCAAGTCGCTTCACTATTCAGTTTTTCTATCTGTGCTGATTTCCTTTTGAACTCTGAAGACTGTGACTGAAAAATGAGTGCAGGCATCAGACCTAAGTATCACCCTTAATAAAATCCTAGCTCAGAAGGAAACCATTAAGATTTAACTAATATCCATACTTGGGCACATACCTATGGGAAATTATTAGCATTTTAATTATAATAAGCGCAATTTGTGTTTTAAAATAACAAAATAATAAAACTTGACTGTTATGACTCATTCAGTTGTTAAATCACAATCCATTTGTGATTAATTTTAACTATACACGGGTCTTGATATAGCTGTTTAATAGGACAGGATAGTATTAATACCAAATAATAAATACATTTAAAACTGCAAGCTACAGAATTTTTTATGTTTTATTATCATGGTTAGTTCCAAAGAACATGGTGTAGTAGAAAACATTTCTTTACTTATTGTATGTTATTTTTTGATAGTTTTCAGATAGTTCTCTATACCTTTGGCACAGTGTAGGTCTCTAAACTTCTCTAGACATTTTGGTGTATATGTACAGGCAGATCAAGAGAAATGAGTCTATGGCTCCAAAATGAGCCCATCTACCAATTTCCAAATGATGCCTATTCTGGAAGCCATAGTTCTTTGGGACTTCTTGGTATCGACAGTACTATTGATAAGCTCCAATTTTAAAAAGAAATATCTGCACTGCTTCAAGGCAGGATAACCATTTCAGCCCAAGAGCCAGATGTCACTACCAATAATCCAGTTTCCAACCATGAGCTCACAGTTCTAAACAGCTGGTGATATAGGGGTACAGTAAAGGACATCACACTCCTGGTCTTCAGCAGCACTTTTTCTTTTCCACTTTCAATCCCACCATCTCCTCTCACAAGGATGCAAGTTGAAGTAAACTCTTCTCTGGGCAGGGTGTCACCTGTTACAGTCATTCCTGCCTCTAAGATTGCACCAGCAGAATAAACTGAGGAGAACAGATACTGCATGTTAATTTAGACGGAAAGCCAAGAAGCTCCATGAGCAGCCTGGAAGAGGCTGACTACACCAAGCCAGAATCAGACCAGTGTCTTGCTGTATCACACTGACCTATTCTATCTCTGAAAGTTGTCAGAGGTTTGAAATTATTGTTAATGAAGTGAAAAATAATAGTCCAATGACTGTCTTTAAATCTAGAGGACAGTACCAGAGAACTGTGCAAAATGCGAGCCATCAAGACACATAAATCCTCTTCAATATTTCATTACCACAGCTTGTGCCCAGCTAATTTTCCCAGGCTTCAGCCAGCACTCGTAATGAGCTAGTGACAACTGGCAGAGGAAGCATACATTGGCTGCAATCCTACCAAGGATGTTAAGTACGTACTCACATTTCAGAAATCCCTGTGATTTTGGGACAAGTGCTCACACACTGGGAGTTCAGTCCTCCTTGCTCTGCTGGTTGAGAGAAGGTAAATGGCATTTTTCTGCCACTGTGGTAGAAGACCACAGAAGTGGTAGCACCCACTCCTTCAGAGGAACTGCCTTTTCTCTCATTCTTCCCTGTCTCTCAATAATTCTTGTGCTACAGGGAACATTTCCACAGGACACTGCAGGGTAGCATTAGCAGAGTTTATATATTGAAAAATCAAAAGTTGGTGTGGAGAGACATCGGATCAACCAGACTCTTTACAGCCCCTGGGCACCAAACTTCAAAGCTCATTTTCCCAGCCCTTTTGCAAATGGGATACAGGAGAGTTTGCATGGAGCCGGTATCCTCACAGTTCAAGCATATACCCAAAGAGAGAACACATTCATCCTTTTTGTTGTAGGTGCCCAATTGGCTGTGTGAAGTTCTTTCAACTGCTTGATTGCTATTTGGCAGTAGTTTCTGAGCAATTTGCAAATTTAATAGTTGTGTGTATCAAATAAAGTGCCTATAGTAAAGCAAACTCCAAGAATATGCATATTGTCTGCTTAGGTCTAAAATTAATAATTGCTGTTAGCACAAATAAGTAAAAGAAGTAATATATCATCACTGTGTGTTTGTTTAGACTAATTTGTGTGATGTCTGCTCCACATCGTGCAATACAAACAAATACTCCTCCCCCCCAATATTACAGTTATAAATTTGGGATAAAAACAGTATAAGAGAAAAAACAACATTCTTTTAATTTTGATTAAAATATTTTTCAGGAAAAAGTCAATCTATCTAAGGTAGTAAAGAAACACTGTTCTTTGCCTCAACCACTTCACAGGCTCTCCTCTACAGTCTTGGAGATCTGAGAATAGGCTGGATAAATTCATAGGTGGGGTGCAGAAACTACTCACTTTTGGTGAAACATGCTGTATGTTGTATATCCATCCATCGAAGCTGAAGGTCCCAACACAGAAGTAGAGAGCCAGACAACACTAACCAGACAAGTTAAAACCAAAGCTCTTGGGCTGTCCTCTGGTTTCAGAGACTCATAAAACCAAGTGTTGTTAATCAACCATTGTTGATTTTAGTGAAATCAGGTGATCTGGGAGGTGACAGCCCATACCACGGGGAAGGGATATTTGCCACTGCAGCAGCCTTGTGAAGAAGTGAGAAATGAAGAAAGGAAAGCCTTATATATCATGCAGGCATCAAGGCAGAGAGCCTTATTGCACACTACTTCTTCACAAAGCCCTCCAGAAACACTTCAGGCATCCCTATAGGATAAATATTCAGCTAGGTCTGTGGCAGAAGACTAAAGTTTTAGTTACCATGAACGACTGCTTCCTGCAGCAACTAGCAGGGAAAAGCAATTTATTATTTAGACCTAAACAATACATTAGGCCTCCTTCAAAACAAAGGATTGCTCTAAGGACGATGATAAAACACTTGAAATCAGCATTCCTATAGGAGCAAACAGTCAAAATTGTAATTTCAGAAGGGGGAAGTACATAAAAATGAGAAATCTTGTTAAAATGGAATTTAAAAGGAGCAACCAAAAGAATAAAAATTTGCAGATCCCATGTTTATACACACTATTAAAGTCTCAGGCTAATTGTACATTACGTATCCAAAAAAGCCCTCAGAAACCAAACCTTAAAGGACCACACAAAAAAAGCAACATGACTATATAATATAGTAAAGGCAGCTAATTGGGGTAAAAAGAAATCTTTTGAACAGTGCAGCTCATGTGGAGCATTGAGGAAAATCGAAAAGAACATAAAGTTTAGCAAGTCAAATGGTAACTCATAATAAAGCCAGCCAAAAAGATTGTAAGGAACAACACACTAAAGACATAAAAAAGTAGTAATAAAATCTTTTTTCAAACACGTTAGTGTTAGATGCAGAAATCCCGCCAGAGACTTTGTAGGTTTGATAGATGATCATGGTGTAATAGCAGTGCTTATGAAAGACAAATACAAAGCAATATTCATGGGGCGAGGAACCCTAATTGCACACTCTCAGTTATTAGCTCTAGATTAGCTATTACCACTCAAGAAGAGATCTGGCAGTTCTTGTGGGTAGTTCAATGAAAATGTCAGCTCAGTGCTAAGCAGCTGTAGAGAAACAAGTAGAATGATAGAAATCATCAAGAAAGGAATAGAAAACAAAGTAAAAAATGCTGTATACAAGCCTGTAAAAAAGCATAAACCTTGAATTCTGAAAAGTATGCATTGCTGGGGTAGTGGGGAGCTGTCGGTCCTGAGCATTAAATGCAAGCTCCTTCTTCCCATACTGGGAAGACAAGAAGTGGGAAAACAGAAATATTTCCACTATATTTAAAAAAAAAACGCACAACAAACAGCTAACCTGTGGAACTTGTTGCCACAGGATGCTG
The DNA here is from genome assembly GCF_000708025.1 of Charadrius vociferus. Taxonomy (NCBI): domain Eukaryota; kingdom Metazoa; phylum Chordata; class Aves; order Charadriiformes; family Charadriidae; genus Charadrius; species Charadrius vociferus. The sequence goes on from NW_009647437.1 coordinate 2,097,465, forward strand.
AAAAACTGCAAGTGGGAGTGCATCTCAGTAGCATAAGAGTTTTTGTTTGTTTAAAAATATCTCATTGTTTGTGCAACGATGTCTATTAGATAAGGCTGTCACTGGGAAAAGATAATACCTTGCAGCTTTTTTCCCGGCTTGATATGATCATATATTTAGGCATTTTGCTATCTGGGAAAATGCATTGTGCCTGTGCAGAGTCAGGTGCTTACCACCAGGTTTCACAAAAGCTGCCCTCCTGAGTAGTGAACAGCCTGGTGGCCAAGCTGAAACCTTTGCCAAGGCCATGTGTGGGATGCAGGCTTCCATCTCAGGTGCGGATGCTCAGTCCTGAACATTCCCCGGTGGGATATGACCATAATGGCCTCGGTCATGTGGCTGGATGAAGTGATAGCAACTCTATTTCCTTCCCAAAAGGAAATTTAAACAGTTTCCTGAAGTACAGGAGATACAGGTTATTACCTCTCTGCCTAAAACGATCCTCACACCTAGTAGACTGCCCTTGGCATGGTCTGCAAGGTATCTGTAGAAGGCTGTTCCATTTTGTTTAAAATATTAAATATCAACGATTAAGGAAGAGACGGGACATGACTCTGTAGTCTGGTGGCTGAGTCACTTATTGAGGAAGGTGAAGAGACCTGGATCAGAGCTGCTGCTCTAGTTAAAATACTCTTCCCACATTAAAACGTACCCTACCCAATAAGTGACAGGTACCTTTTCACTGTATCCATGTATGGATTGATTAATGTTTGTGGTGGCAAAGTGAAAAAGTCAGTGGAAGGAGACTTTGAATCCAAGAACACCTTCTTGCCTGATATTTGTGAACCTCTCTGCAAACCATGGGTTCAAAGCACCTGAGAAAGGGTTTGAATTCTCAATCTGCTGTTTCATAGGTGCAATGATTATATAGTTCAGTATGAATGTATTCAGATGCCTATTTGAAAGCATCTTTCAGGTGAGAATAGCAACTTATTGTAAATAATGATGAGGTTTAAGGGTGCAACAGGTGTCAGACAGCTTAATGCCATCACAACTTCAACCATTCTAGGTTAGACTTTCTGTGTTAGGGGAAGTTTTATTTTGGAAATATAGCAATCTGCATATTCATGGGTGTTGAGGACTTATGTACCAACAGTGGCAAGAAGGTCCACAAGTTGTTTTGTGGATTTATTACCTGTGTAACTGCTGCCACTGGTTTCAGTGAAGATACTCCCTATGGGACCATCACCTTTCTGCAAATGAAGCTGGCAGGACCCAGCTCCTAGGGTGCTCATTGGAAAGCTGACCATTTTCCTGATGGCTTTCTTCTGAGCTCATGCATCTTGAATAGTTTAGTCCATATCTGGATCTTTGTCTTTTTTAAAAGTTTTTGACAGCATCAAAAAGAAGGTACAGAAGAATTATCCTATTGGTGGGAGACAGATCTTTTGGGAACTGCTCTAAGACTGGAAGGAATGATTGTTACACCAGAAAATCCCACATACCTCTTTAACTTCTCTTCCAAGTGCAAAAGAAACTCCCCCAACCTTACTTCTCTACTAAACACATAATAAAACATCAAAAAAGGTTTTTTACACAAATCCGTGCACAACTTCTTCCTAGGGAGTGAAAGAAGGAAAGAACCACATGTGATACGTTAATGTGCTACTGGACAGCAATCTGATCCTGCTAATGAAGGGTGTGGCACAAGAGCCAGAACAAACCAGAAAAGAAGATATCAGCTTTTACGTTAACTTTTTTTTTCCCTTGAAGAAAGACCAAAAATCAGTCAGAAAGTTTAGATGAAGGGGTCTTTTTTTTTTTTTTGGCCCACGCCTTTGATTTTCTTTTGAAAGCAAGTTTACTTTACTTCCAAGAACTGACATGTGGGAGAATTTTTTTTGTTGTAAGTTGTAGTTTCTCTTCCTCATTTTTCTTGTCCATGGATCAGCCAACAATATTACCACCTCTGAAATACCAAAATCTTTGGCACAAGGAGGTGGTTATTATATAAATCTACCATAACAGGTCAGAATCTCAGCTGGTGTGAATTGCTGTAACTCCATCAGAGTGTTGCCAATTTACACTAGCAAAGAATATGGGTCTGTTGCTCTAACTGCCAGCGTTCATACTTCAGTAGAAATACAAGTTTCCATTAAAATCCTTCAGTTGGTTTCTGCTGGACAAGCAGAAGCCCTGTTACTCTGCTCCAATATCTAATTGCCATCTGGAACCAGTAGCAACCACACGAGAATGCTAAACTGCAATATTGACAAGGCTTCCTCTGCTTGGGTTTGATTCGCAGCTGTTACCTTACATCTGTACAACTTCAAAGAGTTGAGTGGGGTCTTCCTTGCTGAATTCAGTGCCCTGTGCTTGCCTAATCTCTTTCTTTACAACCCCAATTCTTTCTGTTTCTCCTAAGCACTTGCTTCCTGTGTTTTGAGGGAAGAATGGGCTGGAAAGGGAAAAAGGAGCATTCTGTCTCCTCTGGGTGAGACTAACATTTCCATCCTCCATTTATAAATGCAGTGTAAAAGCTGTCTGCATCACATTTCCAACTTCCTACACATATCTTGCTGGTTTCTCTTTTGCTGTATTCATCCTCAGTCCAAGATTTTTTTTTCATTCTTCCTGTGAGCTACCACTTTCCTGAATTCACCTTTAAATTCTTCCCCTTTAAGCTTCCAACTGATCCCACATGTTGCTTTGTGATAAATATAAACACATTAGCAAACTTTAGGTCAGAAATGAGCATTAAGATGACTTAGCTTTGGCTACTGAATAGGACAAGCCTGAATATTTGCCCCAGTCATCACTTTGCCAGTTCAATGAAAAGCTATTGGCCATATGCCTGTCTGAAGAAGATACCTAGACTTTAAGGATTTCAATGTGACATTCACTCTAGGTAAACTATTCAAGGTTGGATGTTTTTTATTTTTTATTTTTTCATAAACAAGAACGACACATGACATCTTTTTTCAAAAAGGAAGATATTTAACTTTATCCAGTGACATAGTGTGAGTGACATAAGGCCTGATGCAAACACCTTCCCTAAATCTGCCCACTGGTGCTCACCCCATAAACTACCATTTCCTTAGCATGGAGTGTGCACCTCCCAAACACATGGGAGCCACTCTATCTGCAATGTGTGCACAAAAGCTTAGCGTGTCCAATAAGCAAGTGTGGTTCTTGCTTCTGGCAGTAGACAAGAGTCTAAATCCTCTTGGACCTGTGAGACAGAACTTCTCAGGACTGATGCAAAAAGTAAATGCAACAAATAAATATTAGTGTGAAATGTCTGTACTATCAGTCCGCACGTATCATGTGGTGCTAAGTGTTTTTAAAAGTTGCAGATGAAGATAAGAAATAAAAGATTCTGGAAGCAATAAAAGCAAAACACAGTTCCAGTAAAGAAGTCCTCACGAGCAGCAGAGAAGAGGCAAGGATTTAAGGACTCTATGCGTGAGATGTCAGCACCCTCCACAAAATCTGAGAAAGGTGAGAAGGAGTATTCCACTGACTGAAATGGGGAACTAATAATTGAATCCGCTACAGTAATTTTCTAAGAAAGGAATAACATATATAGAACCTATTTCCGCAATGGCTCGAGTACCATAAAACCAAAGCCGTTATGGATGCTAACGGCTCTAGGGTCTCTTTATTAGTCAGCCAAGTAGTGCATTTCATAAACTATTATTCATTCACAGCTTGCCTCCTGCTTGGTCGTGCCACTATTTGACACTATTATAATCTCTGAGATACATTGTGTATCTATTTTTATCATTCAGGTGGAGGATAACACCTTTGCTTTGTTGCAGACAAGGATGAAACTGGGTACTGACGGCATTGTGCTGCAATGGATGTGAGAATATTACTACTTTAAAACCATATAGGCTGTGTCCTGCAAGTACTAACTTCTGCTTCTGCATGCTTAACAGCTGTACCTTCAGAAGTTAGTGCCACACCAAGAAGTACCAGCAAAATGGAAGCGGTGTTGTAAAACCAGTTACCTCAGGGAGGTTTCCCAGCCCCGGTTTCCATGCCTGCTGTGCAGTGGCAGCTAGCTAACACGGTTGACTTGTGCACATGTGAGACTGGCATCACTTGGACAAGCGCAGCTCAGCAGTACAGCTGAGTGGTCCCACCTATAACCTAACAAACTTACACCAAATTCATTACATGATGTTTCTCTTCTCCATAAAGCTCATGCAAATCCTAGCACAAGTCAGAGTCAGCCTTGAATCACAGGTAAGGGGCTGATCCTGCGTTACCAAAGCTCAGAACAAGTTTGCACAGTCTATTCGAGCCACTGTGTGTCACAGCCAGAAATTGCTGTAAGATCACAGATGTAGATTTCCGCAACACAAGAGATGCTAAAATGAAAGCAGAACCAGTACAGAGAGTACTCCATCAGGTCTTTTCTCATCCTTGCTGTGAGAGAGCTAGGAGCAGGAGGGATGTGAGAAGGGACAATTGAAGATGAAACCTCCCCAGTTCCAGCATTTCTTGAGTTCAGCCCCATTACCCCAACTGGCTACTGCAGAGAAACTTAATCAACAGGTTGTACTGCTATGCCCAAAACAATTGTTAGTGAAGTGAACAGATTTCCCATGCCCCAGTGTCTCTCTTTCAAACAATATCTTTCTGACTTGTTTAAAAAAGGAGTCAGTAATTCCAGCCAAGCTTCCTACCCAGCAAAGGGAATCAACAAGTTGCAACAGTCTGTTAGATCTGATCTAACTTTAGTTGCAAATCTTTTTTTCTTCCATCATTATTTTGTATGTGTATTTTAAGAAGGTATTTTACTTCTTTGTACACTGTTTACTTCCAAACTATTAATACGAATACAGTATAATCCTGTCCTAAAACCATGAGAATAACATAGAACATATCCAGAGAAATATAAAAGTAATATGCTTTCTACATGGGTGTTTTATTCAGGTTTTATTTGCACATATTCAGTATAATTATAGTTTAAGTGGGCTATTTTCCATACCCACATAGGCAGTATTTTCCACATAAAGGTTCACATTGGCTTTAGACCTACCCAAAAGCTATTTACTTGCATGGCATACTTATAATGATCAAGTTCATAGCTACTTCAGCCAAACCTAAATATATTCACTTTTGCTTCTTTTGCAAGCCATTTTCTACTGAATAAGTTTTCAAGTTTATACAATTGCTTTTATGAACTTTATGGTGCAACGTGTTTGCTCTTTCACCCAGATATTGACTGCAGCCTCAAATTCAAATACAGATTTTGAACACTCAAAATGCAAGGAAAGTTTACAGAAAGGTTTTATTTTGGCTGTTTTCCAAAGTATGGGCTATTTGCAGTAGCTGGATTCCACTTTCAATTCAAAATTTTTAATCTCCCCAAAGTTCAGCACAACTAAGTAATGCAAATTTTTGTTTATTTTAAGTAGTTCATCTATTGGACATCAGCTTGATTCTAATTGCCAGAAAGAGCTTGAAGCAGATCTGCAAATACAAGAACAGGCAAAATACTAAGCAGCAGCACAAGCCATAAACCCATTTCCCACTTACTTTTGGACCTCTACCACTAAACACTTTCTCAAGCTATTCCTAATGGAACTATTGTAAACATGCTGTTCTTACTGGATTTTCAGATGGAAAATATGATGACACTGTAAACTGCAAAGCAATGTAGACTGAGTGAGGACACCTCTGCAATGGGCAGATTCCCAAAGAAATATCATCTGCCTGTATGCCTCGTAATCTCAGGGAAATGTCCTCCCAGGCTTGAGAAAATTTAGTTTGGAGGCACCTCCCTCCTCCCCCCCCTGCCCCCGCAATGTTATCACTGTCTTTAAAGTGAAGCATCAGTGTAAAATAAGCATTTTCTCAAAGGAACACCTCCTAAGCACAGGAAGTTTTTCTAGGTAGGGATATTCCCAAACAACAAAAAAATCTTCAAAGGGGAAACACCACGTGATATGAACTCTTGAGAAAAAGGAGTTGATACACACATATATGCCCACAATGTGAAATCTTTCAGGGAAAACATGCTGTCCTAAGTAATATGTGAAGGATTTTGTTTTGAAGAAGCCACCCCCTGCTGTGGCAGTAAGTATGCATGTATGATTACTAAGATGTCTAATTAAATTATCCTTATCTGAATGCCATCTGAACTTAACAAAGCAGATAATAAGTTCCAGAAACAGATACCATGTGGGGGGCAAATTATTTTACTTCCAAAAATTGGAGCTTGAAATTAGAGATGTGTAGGTAATAGAGAACATGATTTCCCTCCACCCCCACTGTCTGCACCTGAACTGTTATTTCCATCAGACAAATCATGGAGGTAAAGTGGAGCTAAATGGCTAGAGGATCTGCTTTCCCAACTCTGCTTCTGTGAAGAGGCTGTAAGCTGCCTTCTAACTCACTTAAAGAAGTGGATTTCCTCCAGATTTATACATGGACAAGTGGGAGTGAGATTGTTTTACATTCTTGAACCAATTAAACATCAGTTACAAAGAATTAGAATATGATCAACTCTTGATTATTTTTCTGAGATTTTTCTAGGGTGCATATTAACTGCATCATGTGTGGAGGGGCTCCAGAGATGGTTCTGTATGGAGCTAACTCATCTGTGGGAAAGCTGTCCACCAGGGCCCAGGCTGGCACAGATGCCCCAGCAATGTGGCCTCTTTCATGTAGACTTAAGATTGAACTGTTAAATCCTGGAGCCTCAAGGCAACCTTGTGCAGAAGCCATCAAGCCTTCCACACAACACTCCTGGATCCCAGAGGCCTGGAGAACACTGTGCTTTCTACATTTCCAAATATATTCAGCATGTGACCATGTTAATTTAACCTGCTTGATGAAAGACAGCTTCTGAAAATCCATTCAGATTGAGACATTTCCAAGCAATTCACATCCTGAATGGGCTTTTCAAAGAGCTAACTTAGGTCTGGGGCAACACCTGAGATAACCAGAGCTCCCTCAGCCTGGAGACTCAAGGAGCACAGTGCAGAAACCAGATTAACTTCACCGTCAACACAAGCCCAATATGGCCAACTGTGAGACAGCACGAATAAGCCTGGTTAGATCTTACAGCTCATCTATTAGATTTAGGGCTCAACCACTTTCCCAAAATGGTCCATGTGTTTAATTATTAGCATTTAATTATAGCACAGGATTGGTCCAGGCTTTTTGGGCCTGTGCCCAGGCAATGCCCAGGCTTGGTACAGGTGCTTTGGTGAAAAGTGTTTTCTGGAGATGAGGCCCCTCTGGGGAAACATGGCTTGTGTTGCAGGGAGTAGGGGAGTTCAGTGGCATGGGTTCAAGTCAAGCCAGGCTGTTTTCTTCTGAGGACAGTGAGCGAGCAGGCTATGGCCACTTTCATTTACCTAGCCCATAGGAGTCACACAGAGTGCCAGGGTATCCCAGCGCTGGACTCTGCAGAGTTTTAGGGTGATTCTGGGTTATTACTTGACAATGAGGGACTCCATGGAGTCTACTTTGAGCTGCTGTCCCACCTGTGCTACCAGAGACAGGGCCTGAGCAGCTTGTGGAAGAGATTGGTGCTTTGGGACTCAGCTGGAGTTGCTTAACAGCTCTCTCAGCAAGATACTCTACGTACTCCCAGTAAGTCAAGTTTTTGCCTTATCTGCGGAGTTTTTCTTTTTCTGCAACACAATATTAGCACTCCTTCATCTTGGACTAGTCAACTCAGTATACATGTGGATTCAGGAAAACAATGCAAAGCAACATATTTTTCAGTGCATTGTGATAGGTATAATCAATACTAGACACATTATGCCAACGTGAGGTGTGATCATCTAAACGCGCCCATAGTACTTATAGAAATTAACTACTACTGAGTCAACATGAAATTCACTGACACAGGGAGCTTTCTGTTGGCTGGGTTAATAGCAGAATGTAAAAATGGAGACCAGATGTCAGCCCATCTATTAGCCTGAAACATTAGAACTTGAGCAGAGTTTCAGGAGGACCTTTCCTGGGGGCAAGCACAGCTCATGAAAGCATCGGGCCATAAGGATTGGTTAAGCCAGTGCAGATAAGCAGTCCCCTGCCCCTGACAACAGACCCTGGCAAAACAACCTTACATTTTGATACTGCAACAGCTTATCCCATATGAGCTAAGCACTACTGAATTCGCACCAGTATGTATATCAGCAGCTGAACAGTTCTGTGGAGAGCTCAGTAGTCTTGCAAAGTCCATGCAGAAGCTTCTGCCCTTTATCTTACCTGACTGGTCAAAGCTTGGTCAGGAAAATTTCTTCAAGCTTCAGACACATTATAAACAGCAACATCAATATATCCTTAGAAGAACTAATAGATCTAATATATTACGTGTTATATGTGTAGCATATATATATTCTCTATATTTGAATATATATGATCATGACATGCATCATGTTACATACAATATAAAATATCGTTATATTGACAGTCTATGTATTATGATGCAAATAACAAAAAAGTAGGAGCAATTTTTTCATTTCTGAACAAGCAGTTAACTCTCTTTTTTTGTTGCTAATTAGTATGTTGCAATGGTAAACATTAGGGAACAATACTGTCATACAAAACTAACACCATTGGAGCATGAGCAGTCTGAGCATGCTATTATGCTGATAGCATAAAACAATGTAACTCAAGAAACTAATATTCTATGAAACTTAATTTTGTCTGTGGAGGATAGTATAACAAATCACATAAAATCCACTCTTGCCTTGTAATTCTAGTGATGCTGTGGAAGGTTATAAAGAATAAATTTGGCCCAAGAAATTTCTATGGTAAAGGTAAAATCCTAAGGAACAAAGTTTTGCTTCCGCATGCTGTAGGCAAAACGGCAGTGAAAAGTCTTGGTCAAGAACGGTTCATCATTCTGTACAGATTTCCTTTGTAATATTGCCAAAGTCAGCTTCAAAGATTTCATAGAAATTATGGTCGGAAGGGACTTTCAGATCATTCAGTCAAACTTCCTGGTACACCACCAGCCAGGAAGCACTAACTAAATTCCTCATAACCACCTAAAGAACTTGGAAGCAGCAACTATTTCAGGAGTCCAGAAGACTGGAAATATTCAGTATTACAACAATTTAAATATTAGAGCAACTACAGACAGACGCTTTTAGGCCTGAGGAATTTTAGATGAGTTATCATTAATGAAACAGTGGAATGGTCCACTGTGGTTCAATAAAGAATTAAGGTCAAAAATAAGACTAACATTATTTACTACAGTCTCATGGAGAATTGGCCTCATCAGATGAAGTTATTTCTTTTTCCTGTCTTCATAAAATTACTTCTACTTACAAAAGACAACTGCACTCTTAGAGTATACTTCGACTTCTCCAAGGCATTTGATTTAGTGTCACATGACATTAGGATTAAAAAGCACAGGTTACATTAATTAAAGACAGGATTGTGTATATGTCTGAAGTGTGGTTGATAATAAGGAAATATCAGACAATGCTCCCAGTGAGATACCAGCAGGACCAGCTCCTGGTTCAGCATTATTTGGTATTTATATGAAAGGTCTGAACAGTGCTGTAGAGGCCTTGCTCTACAGCATTTGAGGCTATTTGCATAGGATTTAGAGATCTGTGAGCCAAAAAGTACCGAGAAGGAAAAACTACTGTTACAGGGTGACATGGATCATTTGGTTAAATGGTAATGATCTGACAGGGTGCACTTTCATACATCTAAATGCCAGATATTAAAGGGGAGACTGAGGAGTAGAGTCTCTTCATAGAGGATGAGAGATTTTATCCTGCAAATCAGCAGCTCAAAGGAGGATTATGGGGTGACTGTGGATAATTGCCTCAACAGGCAGCCTCAGGGCAAGCCTTGGCAAACAACCTAATTCAACCCTTGGGCTTGAAAAGGAAAAGTGTCAGGGAGAAATAGGGAAGTCTTCTGCAGCCTGTGGAGGGGCTCCTGGTGAGGTGTTAATCTCTAACTCCACTGCCAGGTGAGAGAGTCTTCAAATCCTGCTGCTCCTGCTGACTGGGCTGCGCACTCGTTTTGGTGGGATGAAGGATGCTATGGCTCATGCTTCAGAGCATCTTCCCCAAAAAAGCTGATCCCAAGTCCAGGATGCAGAGTGGGATTGCCCCCAGGGCTGGTAGGACAAGCCTTGGCAGGCAAGGGGAGGGCACAACAACCTGCCTGAGCTGCTCTGGGGCACTGGGTGTGCCGGCAGATCTACCCGTGCGATCCATGCAGGCTGAGAAAGGCTTCCCGCCTTTGCTATTTAATGCTTTTCATTCACCGTACAATGAACAGTGGCTATAATGTACAAAACACAGAATGCTTTTTGCTGTTCATTTTACTGACAGGGATTTTTTAGTTACATTAAATTGCAATTATTTTCCAAAAGAGAAACTCGTGACTGACCTCATATTTATTCTCAGCACAATAACTGGTTCTATACTAATTCTTCTTATTTTTTTTTTTTTTAAATAGGAATAAGAACTACTATACCTGCTAGGAATTAAAAGTAATATAATAACAAATAGACATCTGTTGGAAAAGAAGAATTGTAAATCATTAGGGACATGTGCAATCCAGGCCTCTTCTCTCTCAAGGCTTCATTGGAACAACATGTAGAAAGAAACAGCCAATATATTAAAAGCAACAGGAAAAAAAATCTGTACATAATTTGATTTTTTTTTCTATAACAGCATCTTTACTTGCATGTGACCAGATATTAATCAAAAAAACTGGCAATATGTAGCTACAAAACTGGCTTTTTAAAGATTCATCACTTTATCATGCACACAGAGAGATGCACATTTTACATGTTGGAAAAATGCCCTCAGCACAGCAAATAACATTTATACAAACCCTAGAAAGGCAGTATTCCATATCTAGTGCTAACGATGTTTAGCGTCTAACAGAAAGCCAAAGAAGGAACTTTAACATGTACTATTAATACTATGCATTTTAGGTAGATATTGAGCACCCAGCTCCAGTGTGATGAATGTACACATAAACCCCAAAATTAGTCTTAAAAGCATATAAACCACTTCAGTTGTTAAGATTTTCTAAAACCCACATGTGTGGGTAATATCACTAAAAGCAGGTATGTTGGATAAAAATGAATGATGTCCCTTTTCCAGTATAAACCCAGGAGTTCATCTTCCAGTGTTGTTTATAAATAGAAGAGAGTCAATTTGCTTAGGATCTGCAGGACGTTGGGGTACTCCATTTAGATAATGACAACATTTTTAACACAGCTATCACTCATTAGGTCAAGAGGTTGTGATTAATCAAGAACTGTTTTGGTTTCGTCTGATAGACATCTAGTCTCTTTAGTTTACAGTTGAATGAAGATGGCTTCAACAGTTTACAGAATGAGCTGCAACGATACATTAGACCGAAATTGAGATGGAAGAGAGACGCGTGATCTATTTTAACCATTCCATTTGCATTACAATGTGCTGTGTGTGAATTAGTCTGGGCATTGCTAGAGTAAATTAAAATCTGCTGGGAATGTGTGAATGCATTACACAACAGGAATGCACTGGCAGGTTACAGCTCAAAGTCTGCTGAATGTTACCAGGCGATATTGTTGGTGTTTGGACTAAAAGAGGAGAGTTTTTTGTTTTAATAACAACTAACTGCCTAGTTAATGGCTGATTGTGAGACGAAAAAACTTGAGGCAGAATGGGCTATAACAAAAAAATCTCATGAGAAAGTCCGTTTCGGTGGTGGTTTAGGACCAACAACCAGACCAAGGCAGTATAGGCCCTGGTCATATAAACTGCAGAACGAGCATTCACACTTTTGGGTGATTAAAGAAAATGAAATAAACCTCCAAACGCTTGGTTGCAGTGTAAAATATCTCAAGGTACTGTAGAATCTTAAAGTCATGGTCTAAGATTATCTATCAACATTTTCCTGTCACCAAGCTCTGATCCAGTTTTCTGGGCTATCGTAGAGGTCTTTCCTTGAGAGAAACCTCTCAAACAGCCAAAAGGAGTATGTCCCAGGGAAGCAGCCTGCACTCAGTAGGAAATGAGAACGTGTAATCAGCTACTCATGTTATCTGTGAATACATGTCTGGCACCCGCAACCATCAATCATGTTTGCAATCTGCAGTCAGCACTTCTTAAAGCCTTTGTAACACCTTTGTAAAAACCATATAGCCACGGCCTGCGTTGCGTGGAGGTTTTTATTGTTCAGCTTTGCATAATCAAGTAAATTAACCCATATTAAATGGAAATGCAGTGTAAAGGTCATAAAAATAACACATAGTACTATATAGTTTTCTGCTTCTTCAATTCGTAATATACTTACGGTGCTGTATTCATTAGAAAAAACGTAGGTGTAATCTCAAAAATATTTTTTCTTTTTAAATGCATGCACTTTGGAGGATGCAGCCCAATGAAGTACTGTCTTGTTCCTTTTCTCCTGATCACACATATACATACATACGCACACATGCATGCTTATGCACTTTCTTTCAAATGATGCTGACAGGTTGAAAGCAAAGTAGCACCAGGTGAACAAACAGAAATCCCTCAAAAGTTTTTATAAAAACAAATCCCATTAATTTCACTCTTCATTTTTCTCCCCTGATCATCTAATAATTCTCTGCTAAGCACTGCACATGTGCTTTCTTTAATACTGCAAACCAACAAAAAATATGAATGATTGCAAAATACACACACTGGAATCTGTGTGACCTCCGATATTGTTATTGATTGGAGACATCTGAAAAAATACAGTAATGATATGTTGTTGTAACCAGCATTACAAATTTTCCTGGTTTTAATTAGAGAATACACACTAGAAAGTCCAGAAGCTGGATATGAACTGCTTTATGGTTATAAGATGATTTAACAACTATTTCCACACTTGCCAAAGATTAGCATTGATTAAGAAAACCCAGTAGGCTCTCCACCCACAACCCACTCCAGACCGAAACACCTTCCCAAGGCAGAGAATTCCTCTCTGTGACATTCTCCCTCTCACTCTCGCTCACTCTCTCCCAGGGGACACACTTGTCCTGCTTTTGGCATGACTCAACTTCTTGTTGAGTCAACCTTTGCCCCTTTAAATGAAAGGGTTTCATGCCCTGGAAACTGGGTCTTTTAGTGACTTCCAGTCAACTAGAACCTTTTTCTCCTACAGTAACACTGAAGAAACACAGCAAAATACCTGCATTAATTATTGAAAAAATAATATACTTGGGGAAAAGGAAATGCTGGACAGACCTAAAGCTCCGAAGCAGGGTACATCAAAGGGTGCATTACACATAGCTGCAGGATTAATGTCCATTTATCTAATGATCTAATTAATGTTTTTATAATTTAGCATGCTATTAGAGAGATTTTAGTGAGAACAATACTTTCAGATAAAACCACAAATTCTAATCATGAGGAAGCTGCCTCTCCTGATCCTATTAATAAAAAGCGTATCCTAAGTAATCTCTGAAAAGTCGGTACTTTCAGAGTGTACCAGGAAGGCAGGAGATTATTTTCCTTCTGATTTTCAAAAGAAACCTCTGGAGACAGAAAAAACGGTCTATCAAGAGCTGCAGTGTTTCCTGAACTAATGTACAGGGCAAAAACAAATAAGTGAAATGCTTTAAACAACTCAAATGAAGGATTTGCACAAGAAAGAGGAACTTCAGTATGAGAAGTGAATCAAAGCAAAACAGGCTGCTAAGAAGACAAAACAACCTAGGCAGAGTAATCACTCCTGGCTTAATTTTTTCTAACATTTGATAAAACATAGTGATTAATCCTGTGACAATACCCCTAATAATTTCATCATCTACCTACTAATATTGTCACCAATATTTTAGAAAAGGACTCAGTTCCATGCTCAAGTCAAAATGACATGACTGCAAAATACCGAGAAACAAATCCAGTTTCAAAAGCAACAGCAGAAAATTTGAAAGTCCTTACATTCCCAAGTTGGCTGTGGAGATGGGCTCTCTCCTCGTACAGTTTCCTCTGGCAAGCAGGTATCCAATGCTGTAATTCACATTAAACAGCAGTCACCCCACTGGGGCTCTAACAGACCATGGCAAACTCCTCTTTTGCTTACAGCTGGTAGGAAGGAAGGCTACAAATTCCTCTTCATCGTAAAATGTCTCAGAGTATGGAAAAGGTTCAGCGGTACCGGTAAAGCATTTGGAGGCAGTTCATTAAAAATGTGCAAGTATCTTATGCCCCAGTGAGCTAATGAGAGTCCACCTTCAAACCCTGACCCTTGGCCCCACTGCACAGCGTGTCTGGCTTTTGCTCCTCATCTTGTCTGACCACATGTTTCTCACATAAGTCCTTCACTTCAGAGATGATTTCCCAACAATATACTATAAATAAAAATACAGGTTCCTCTTTGTAAAAGGGTTTGGAGTTGAGGTTTGGTCCTTTGGTGGAGAAAAGGCATTGAATTTGTGCCTGAAGCCACACTCCTCTCTAGAACCACCCAGGGGCCAAAGCAAGACTGGAGACGGGGGGACCGTTTTCACCCCTTGCAATGAGGAGGCTGGAGGGAGCTGGATGTGGATGTGGTGGGGAAGCCACACTCCCACAGTGGTCTGTGTGGGTTGAAGTTCAAGGACAGTGGGGTATTTATTGCAGAAGGAGTGACTTAACGTCATCTATATATCAAAATAAAAATATATGTCTTAAGGGAATACATTTAAAATCCTGATTTGGCAGTTTGGGCCTTGAAAGTCTTGACAACAGCTCAAAGCTTGTGAGATTTTTATTTTAAAAAACTTTTCCTGGACGTACTGTTTGTGTCTAGGATGATACCAGCCAGAAGAAAAAGTACTCCACCTTAGAAACACAGCGTTGAAGTAAGACGACTCCAGCATCTCCAAAACTTTCTAAATGAGGCTCAGAAAGCCCTTTGCAAATATTAGGGAAATAACCTTTATATCACCAACGATACGGTGGATTTCTTATTCCCATTTTACCAAGAGTGAAACAAATTAGAAAGATGCTGTCTTTAATTAATATTATGTTTCTATCTGGCATTAGAGAGAAGTTACTTCCCCCCCCTTGGCCCACAATGATACATCACATTCAGTCCATTACGTGGCCTTCACAGTGACAGTCTCCTGTCTTCCCTGCAACTAAAGAAGGAAAAAAAAAATCACACTCGTGAGATGTCCCTCTCACCCCGGCTTGTGACTGCTCTGTGAAGCATGACCTTTCTCTCTGTGCAGCACCTCATTAAAGTCAAAAGGGCACAGGCAGAGAAGTTCACACAGGGTAATTTGCAGAAGATGTCATTGAGAATACCATGGGAATTAGCAGGGACTCGGCAGTTAGGATAGTGGCTAAAATTAACTAGATTCAGAACCTTGGTATGCTCTCATTGCATTTTTACCTTAGGAAGCACCTTTCCCCTGTGGATTTTCTGCAGGAGGAATGAACTGCCCCGTTCTCCACAACAACCACTGGAAAGACGACGGGGTTCTTCTCGGATTCTGGGCTGCACTGTTGCCTCTGGCACCGGGTGAGTGGCAGGAGCCCACCCTGACTGTCCCCGCCACCCCCAGGGTGGGCAGCACCAGGCTCACCTGGCCACTGCAGGTGGATCACGCTACCTCCTCTTAAGGTCCAGCTCCATGAAAAGCAATTTGGTAGATTTGGGGGGAGAAAAGGGTTCAGTTCTCACCCAGAGATGTGCCTCCCTAGCTAAAAGGACACACTTTGCCCAGAGACCCCCAAAACCCAGAGCACAGATCGCTAATTCAAGCCAGCCCAAACTGCAGAGCCCCCAAGAGAGACAGACACCCCTGTGCCAACCCAAGCTGCCCATGACACAGTGGGGCAAGAGCCATGATTGCAGATCTGCGTGCACAGGCGACTGAGCCAAAAGGACCCCTTAATCTGCAGATCTAGGTCTTAGGTGAAAGGAAAAGCAAACAGAACTACCAGTATCACCATTTCTTGCTGCAGTGCTCATTTGTGTCTTTGCATCATTTCTGGGGAGCAATGAGCTTGTGTTTGCACAGCCCTTGGGACGGACCAGGTGTCTGCAATCCTCTTATTCCTTTCTGCTTCTTCATTGTCCTTCAGCTGCTCAGACTCGGTGCAAAATGTTGTTTGGAGAGCTTTTGGACATAGCTTTCCAGAACAGGCATTGCAGAGCTGAGTGTGCCTGCACAGCAGAAAAATAAACTGGGCTAAGGTTTCTTCAGTTCAGCAGTAATGGAGTGGGATTTCATTTAATTTAGTTAAATACTGTTGCTTGACAGAATGAAATGTGATCTCTAAGGTAGAGATTAAAACTGGTGGACTAGTGCAAACTATTTTGGGTTTTTAATTATTCTTCTGGTGAATTATCCTGATTAAATTTGTCAGAAAATCATAGGATATACCACTTGTGTAGAAACTGATAATAGCTGGCTATTCATCTCCCATCTACTAGCTATTATATTCTGTAGATAAAAATCATCTGCCACTGGAAAACAACATTCAAAACATTGAATTGGATGCACAATCACCTAATTAACTTTTTTAAGCTTGGAGAGAGGTGGAAAGAGGAGAAATAGATGTAATTCACAGAGCTTTTACCAAATTATGCTGTTGGTCACACCCAGGGTTGTATGTGAATGCATTTTGCTGGAGGGAGGACTTGGCACAAAACTTTTTTTGAGAAGAGGAGGGGAGGGAAGGCAAGGCAAGGAAAAGATTTTTCTAACTTTTTTTTCAATTTGTGCTGATAATTGGCCATCTACTGGACAAAATATTACTTCACCATCTTAATAACTTGGCCACACATAAAAAAATCTTTCCATGCTGCAGCTTGGCTTCGAACTGTTAACTTTTTTCTTAATAACAGCAATAAAATGAAAGTCAACCCACAATAATTCCTCTCACCAGACCTCAGTGACCTAAAATATGTAGCTTCCTTTGGAATTCTATGAACCTCAGTGGTTTCTGATGGATATTATTTGTGTTTCCATGTATGTAAACATCATCCACTCATCTATATGGAAAATTTTTGATAGGCAGTATTAGAATTTTATATTGTACATGTTTAAACTTACGTTTCAGACCTCTGTAGGCATACTGAAGAAAAGGATTTTTGACCTTATAAGCTGTTATTTGCGATTTCATACATGGGCTTTAGTTAGCAACCAGCATTCCCAGTTGAATGTCAAATTTTTTTGTGCGTAATAGCCAAATGTCTGCTACTGATAGAGATAAAGACACCAGAAAGAAAGAAGCAAAACCAGATTAAAAATACTGAGCTGCTTTATTCTATTTTAGGTTCTTGGAGGGAATGATTTTGAAAAGCAGACATTTTAAAACTTCCAATAACATAAAAACCCCAGATGTGTTTAAGAACTGTGTTTTTGCCCATGCAGCATGCTATGAACCATGCCCCGGCCCTCGTGGCAGTGCCCTGCTGCCCCACTGAGCCTTCAAGCCAGCTTTGTGGCTCCTGGGGAAACATGTGCTGTCCCTCTCCCCAGCTGGAGCAGCGCATCTGCAGGACGGAGACATGACAAGATGTTGTGTTGCCACTGCTGGATCAATCTAGGAAGAGCAATTGCAGTCAGAGGGCTTCTCTGTGTTCCTCTAGGAGATCAAAGCAGTGACTGGAGAGACACAACGCAAGGGAGGTGTGAAGGTGGTAGATCTCCATGGATGCTTTCCTGGCGCACCTGCCTTCCACCAAGAGTCACTCAGCCAGGCCAGAGAACATGGCTCCAAATGTTTATCAACAGGTACAAACTGATGAGACATTTTAGATGCAGTTGTCCACAGAGGTACAGGTTTGCATGCTCACTCAAGAATTTAAAGCTTTTTTCCCCCACTTATTCATGAAGCAATTACTGGGGAACCGTGGAAAGGAGCAGGCTTGAATTTTGGTTTCTGCTCCCCATGACCATGGTGTTTAATTGGATTGTCAACGTGAAATGCATTTCAGCCACAGCACGGGAGCTGGGAGCTGGGCTGCCTCCCCGGTGCCCAGGCTCAGCCTCAGGCCCCCTGCCCACATGGTCCCTCACTGCTCCAGGCTCCTGCCACCCCTGCGGGGGCAATGCTAGTGCAGAAGGGGTGTGCGGGGTGGCCCATGCCCTTAGCCCAGCCTGATGGTCCTGAGTGGTAGGAGGTGTCGTCTCCCTCTGCCTGAGCAGCGTATGGCCTACATCCTCCTGGTGACTGCTTGGACTGGGAGGTCACCCTCTGCAAGGAGAGCAGCAGCACCTTTTCCCACCAGTCTGTAACCACCACTGAGATGCGATTTGCACCTTTGCTTTGTTGGTGCCAGCTCCTGTGGGTCCTGCCAAGCCTTCCCACAGCATGAGGGCCTATGGGCACCCAGCCAGTGTGAGCAGCCAGCTGAGGGCATGGAGACCCAAATCTGCTGACTTTCTAAGTCTCGGGCAACCTTGCGGCTCACGTTGGGGTGGTTCTGAGCATGGGGAGAAGGCACACTACAGTCACCCACAAACATTTCAGATCCAATGCAAAGGTACTTACTCAGTGCCTGAAGCCTTAGGAAAGTGCTGAGCGGGTGTTTTTATTGAATTTCTGCCCATAGACACTCTGTGTCAGTCTGCTCTCTCCTCCTTTCCTCAGCTCTCTCTGGTTGTCAGTTCCTTCCTGGTGACCAGAGACCCAGCTCCTGGTGCGGTCAGAGCCATGTCGGGAAAGAGGACGACCTTCACGTTCCCAGATACGCCTCTCTGTGTGCACAGCACAACTGCACTGGCTGGTCATGCTGTTAGATCATATTGCAAATTCATGTCTAATTTGACCCTGAGGTCTCTTTCAGCATTGCTGCTTTCTAGGATTCTCCCTCCCTTTGAATGTCTGTGTTTCAAATTACGTTTCCCTGGGTGTACTGGGTTACATTTTCCCATGAATGTCACTGTTATTTTCCAGCTCTATATTTTTAATCACTCCACTTCCACTTTTATTACCTCTGTTTTCATTGATGCTTCCAGCTCCTTCAGATGTATGGGAATAAGGACACTGAAAATAGGGCTGTAGTACTATCTATGGCTTCTTTCTTTGTGATTAAAATTGGCCAGCACTCTTTCTCTCCTTCTGTGCTCTATTGAACACGTTCAAGAAAACCCAGGAAATACCCTCTATGTGACAAATACTGTTAGTTTGTCCATTTCCCAGCCTCCATTAGTATCTTTTTTAGCATCTCTCGCTTTTATAGTCAGTTTTTAACCAATCAATCAGGCCAATTTGAAAGTATTTGAAGAAAGAGACCTCAGAAGGCAATCTGTCAATACTGCAATGAATTCTATATACTGAAAACTGCCTTATTTTCTTAGACTACAGATTTGGGGATATTTTGTAAAGGAAATCTCTTTTGTGAGGAGTCATCTGGTTTCCACACATTCCCAGCTCAGAGCTGACATCCCCTGGGGTCCGGAGCCCGATGCAGCCATCAGTTGCAGAGACAACTGGCTGAACCTGAACAGAACTGGACACAGGTTTTAGTAAAGTAAAAGTCTAAATTGCTGTTGGCTTTGATAACAGTTGTCTTGACTGCAGTTAATTTGTCATTAGGCTTTCTCCCACAGTTTTCATTGCAATTCTGATTTCATTTAGTATTTATATTCCAGTAGCAGTCCATCATCCAAGTCAAGAAAACCATGCTGTCTTTACTCTGACAAGATAATCCCAAAATATTTGTAAGCCTTTGTTTTTCTTTTTTTTTTTCTTCTGACTGATCAGAAGAGCATCTCAAGCTACTTCTCCCTGATCTTTTAAAGGATCAAAATGTGCTACTGAAACTCATGGGCATGGTAGAATGATTTCCCAATTACTCCTAATAAAGAAACTCAGAACAGATGTAATATTGTATTATTAAAATAGAACCATTAAGGCAGCTTTACAGGACAAAACAATAGGGTGGGGAAACCTAAGATATATTTAACACACTGTAATAAGTATTAGATGGAAATTCTAGCAATGTTATAAAACATCCCCTATAGGGTGGGATAAGACCTCAACTACATTTTCTGCTGCGTATCCTGTGTGTCAGCAGCTCACACCAGCCATTCCATCATCCCCAATATTTAGTTTGGTTTTGCATTTGCTGTTTGTGAACAGTCCCTAAACCAAACACATGCACCTGGGGCAAGCTTCCTCTGAGGTTTCCAGGGCTCTTGAGAGAACTAAAGTTACACAGAAAACACACTCAGGTAATGCATTGATTTCACTGCTTCAAGTTGCTTTCAAATTTTATCCCAGCTATTCCCAGTCCCTTTAATTTGAACTAGTTGAACTGCTCCTTGCTCTATTTTTCAGCCAAATGTTCCCCTTGAAAATTCATCATGACAGAAAGTAAACAAAAAGAGATTATTTTTTTAAAAAAGAACAAGCAAAAACATTCATTTCTCAGCAGCAGCTTTTGTGAACAAAACCCCCATCATAAAAACCTTTTAAAAAGCTCCCAGTGACCCCTTGCCCCTGCCACTGCTCAGCCCGGTCCCTTTTTAAGAACGGGTCCCTTGACCTTGTGGCTGCCGGTGGGATGCTGCTGCGCTCTCTCTACCCTACCCAAGTTTTGCCAACACCCAGTGGAGAGAAACCATTTCATTATTCGGACTTCCCTCAGTGTTGAACATAACCAGGAAGACCAGCAATATAATCGGGGTGTTGGTGACATTATTTATCAATGATGTGTGATCATCTGTAGTCAGCTCCAAATCTTGCCATGCCAAAACATAAGGGCATCAGAGGCCACTTGTTATTTCAATTGTCTGAGTTTCCCAAGAGTCAAATGTTTTGCTCCTAAAGCAAACATTAAAAAAAAACCAAAAAAAACCCCACATCCCATGATCCCATTCCCAGAAGTCAGATTTTATTCTCATTTGCTCTAAAACCAGGAACATCAATAAAGTGGCACCAGTCTGACTGCACTTAGAATCAAATCTCTAACCTTGTACTTTAAGATAGCTCCCAACGTTGAAATAACTCAGTGGTAACATTAGCTTAAATCCTGTCTCTCTCGGTTTTGCCAGTGTATTTTCCATCACCTTCAGTGGTGCCAGGATTCCACCCAGAATATTTTGCTTTCTTCGAGGGAAGATTTTGCGTTCACCCATCTAGAGGAAAGTACATGGACTTGCTGAAAGTACTGCCTGTGCTGAGCGAGGAAACACCAACGAGAAACAATTGGCTGTGTTAATCCTCACTGTTGGTTTTTGAAGTAAAATTGCAGGTAGTTTTTTCCTCTGACTTTATTTCTCATCTTTGCAACAACATAAACATGTTTTAACCATAATCCGTGTGCAGAAGAGGGTTAAAATATAAAATATCATGAACCCAAATCCTTACACCGAGGGACCAGGGACTCGGGGAGAGAAACTGCTAAATGCTTCTTGTCAGTCTAGAAACTACGCCACTGCTAAACCTGCTCATTTCAGAGATTTATTTTGCTAGAAAGGATTTTAATCTTCGCATTTCAGTTCCTCAGCGGAGGCAAAATCTTCCAAGTGCAGAGTCTGCAGCAGCGGTGAATCAACTATTGTAATATGCTGCCTCTTAAAATACTTCAGGGTAGTCAGGCATTAGGAAGGCTCCTATTTTGTGTGAACTGATCAAATACAGATGTTGCCAAAGAGTTGACCTTATTGACCGTGACTTAACTAGAGATTGAATGGCAGACAGACGGTCAGTAGTAGGGTGAAACCATGTTTTGGCGGTAGGGTGTAAATGTATATACAGTTTACAGGATGTGAATGACACCAAGCAAACATCTGTTCAATTGATAAATACTTGTTTTACTTCCCAAAAATTTTTATCCCAGGGAAACGCAGTTAAAAATAAATACTGCCCAATACTGTTAGGTGTTCTGTGTGCATGTCATGGTCCTGGAAAACTTGAAATAGAAAAATATTAGAAATGGTACTAACTTTTCTCTCTTCCTGCAATATCAGATTTCATATAAAACTCATCAGCTGAGCTGAGTATTAGTCTTGATCAATGGCAGGAAACCAAGGGATCAAATGTTAATAAATCAGAAACAGATACCTCCACTTGAGCAGAAATATATCACCAACCTGAAAAATAGGGCAAATTATTTGACAACTTTTATATGCATACGCCTGGAGAAAACGAAAGCTTTTCATAAGATTCCTTGAAAGCTGAAACAAAGGACAAGCATGGAGAAGAAGTAACTTAATGAGGTAATGAACGCAGAACATGAAATCAGAGTCCTAGAAACATCTTCGGTTTTGTTGAGATTGGCATAATAAAAGAAGATTAAATGAAAAGGCCTTAGCTAATACAACACCAATCTATTTCTATGGAAAATTAGCTCTGTCCTACCGCTATTTGGTGCTCAGGTGAGGGTAATGAAGTAACAGACTAGGCCTGTTTTAATGTGTCATTACCTTTACTTAAGAGCTAAATAGTAGCATCACAATTCCAACAAAATATTTCCATTAGGTCTGAAGCGTTCAGAGGGACGCAGTGCTCTCGATAACATGAAAGCTCATAGAAGCACAATGACCAGCTTTAATGTTACTATTTTTAAGCCATGATACCTCACTATATTAGCTCAAAGTTCCTTACATTCATTTCAGACAAGCACCCTTGGAGTGTGGTCTTCTCTTTAAATTGAAACTATTTGCTCCTGTGCATAGCCTACTAGATTTAATTAGAAAATTCTGGTAGAGCAGCAGGACAAAATTTCCCTTCCTTCCTATTTTCTCATTCCACAATCTATCACCTAGAGTAATTAGGACCAGCGAGGGATCATCTTCACTGGATTAACCTTAACTAAATTGTATGCATTCAACATGTGCTCTTTTGATTAACTTGAGCCTGGACTGCTGCCTGTGGTACACCCACCTTGTAATTCTACACACTTAATTAATTTCAGATGAACGGCAAAAAGGATAAGTTGAATTCTCCAATTAATAAACCGATATTAGTTAATGTATTTTAGCTTAACTTTTCATTTTCTTCCTGCGCAGGGATAGGAAAAACAGAAAATAAGAGAGAGGTGGAAGTGAACAAGCTTTGCCAATAAGCTTGCAACGACTTTTCAGGGCCTGATCCTGCAGCAGTCTGAGCAGATAATTTTCCCCCTGACAAGGAGAGGAATTTTGGCCAAAGAATCAGTCCCTACATTTAAAATATAAAATGCAATAGGCAGGAACAGGATTATTTTTCTTTCAAAATGATAAATAAGCATTATTTAAAACCTCCTCACCTTAACTCAGTTTTCCATATGGTTTCACTCATGCGTGGGTTTCCCTCGTTATTAAAAAAAAAATATTATAATGTCACTGGCTATGGGCCCAATCCTCCAGGCCTTAGTCCCACAAGCATATTTTTCTCTTCTCTACTGTCATGGGGAGCTGCCTAACAGCCTTGTCTTGCATGCGTTTGCCCAGATAAGTAACTTTGCTTTTGAATCTAGCCCTGGTGAATTCACTAGTATTTATCAGAGGAGTTGAATTACTCATGTAGAAAAATATTTGCAGGAATAGGCCCCAAAAATGTTTCTGGAAACACAAAGAAACATCCAAAGAAAGACAGGAAGAAAATATTGCTTTCTACTTCTTTTTGACCAAATTAACTCAGATGCTAATTATGAATCAGGGCTCTTCCTCTCCTCTGGGCAAATTACTGTGAATACTGAGTTTTTCTCTCTGCTGAAGTTTCTCTCTGACATTGGTAAATGTGTGGTTTCAGTAAAATCAATAGGATTAAAGTTAAATCTGTATTTAAGTATTTTTCTGAAATGGAGATTGGCTGTTCAGCATCTTTTAGGATTGAATATTGAGCGAGAGCAAAATCAAGTTCACAGAAAACAAGATATTTTCTGTCAGATGTGTTTTAAAATTAATTCTTTCTCTGTAAAATTATTCACTGTTTTTCCTCTACAGAAATCAATATTTTAACAAACGCTGCCAGAAACAAATATTAGATACATAATTCTACTGATGGTATCTCTAAGGTAGCTATCAACGCTTCTGTTTGTGCATAGTTTATACTAACTCCCGGTACTTGATTTTTCTACTAATAAGAATAACAGCAAATAGCTGTAGGCAAAAGGATGGTCTACTAAGAATTTTTTTTCCTAATTACTATTTGACTGCTTCAGGAAATTATCAAATGGTATTTTGTTATACACATGTGTTTATTATAAATTAGCATTTGTCTGTTATTAAGAGATAGGGAATTATTTGTTGCTGATTTGATTTACAGTCTTTCAAAAATCATTGGGAAATTTGTTGGGTAAGAGCATTAGACAAAATTTTCAAAACATCTAAATAGTTAATGAGTCTTCGTGTCTCTGCAAAAGGTACTTTGACATCCTAATCAGTTTGGTAATCTCCCAAGTCATGTGGATACTTTTGATGATTTTACCTCCCACTTGTAATTCTTTAAAAAAAAATCAGACAAAATAGTTTGCATAGTAAAATCCCTTATGAGAAGGGAGGATGTAATGATAGATAGTCTTTAAGTAAAATTGTCAGCGGTTTGGGTCACTTTAAAACCTCAGAACACGAACGCATGCAATTATTGCCAAATTTCCACCATATTTCCTTTGATGATATTCATTTCAAGCAAACAATATAATAAGCTTACGTTTTTAAGGGTCTGTTTACAAACGACTGGAAACATGCAAAGAATACTTGTGATACGGAAAAAAGCAACAGAGTGCAGAAAATAAAGGCTTGCTTAATACTGACTTACCTCATAGCCAGTCAGTATGCGAGATCTTATGGCCGAATACATTGTTTTTATTAGTGTCAAGTGCTTGATTTAAAGTAAGACCTCGTCACCTTACTGAGAGATATTTTTCCCGGGGTATATGCACGTATCTATTTATCTATTGAGTGTGAGTATGTATATACACACACCTAGCAGTAGGCCTGGTTAGTGTCGGCTTGACTGAGAGAGGATGTTAGTAATTACTATTTCTCTAAACACTACTTTAGCACAGTTTAGTGTATCAGCTGGCTTCTGCTGCCAGGGGGGACCCGTGCTGCCTACTGGAAGTGGCTGCAAAGCCAAAAGCCACAATAAGGGCCATTTCCATCCCGGTGGAGCTCAGTGGCCTTTCACTGTTGAATCAAGAGAAAGGGATTTTGCTTGGCTAATTTTTGGGGTGCCCGCGGGCGACAGGGAGCATCGTTGGGCAGTGCTGGGTAAAGGAACCCAGGACTGGTGCAGGACACAGGCAGCGGCTGCTGGGCTGCTGTGTCCCAGCTGGGAGGGACTGGGGAAGCAGAGCTGTGCCCACAGCGCTGATGCCCATTGAGCCAGAGCTGTCAGCCACAGGGGAGAAATTAAGCTTTGGCTGATGCTGAAAAGAGCAGCAATGGCACTTCTGCAGGAGCTGGAACTATCCCCCCACCTGCAAGGGGTGCTTTTAAAATGGACTTTCTCTGGTTCCTTGTTTCTTCCTTGTGAATGTGTTTTCAAGAGATCACGCTGAAAAAGCAAGCGCAAGCTGGGAGCTGTTAATCTAGGAACCAATGCTGCAAATTATTACACAATTATTTTTCCCTTTTGCGGGCAACATTTCTACTGTTTTACAAATAGACCGAGGGAAGTTCTCTAGCATTAAACACTAAGACAAAAAGCAGCCTGCATGCGTTCGTGGTGGAATGAGTCCATATTAAGAATAGCTTCTGGTCTTACATTTTATGAGCCCAGTAAATCAAGAGCATTAAAGAAAAATATGGCATTGCTGTTCCACGCAGCATCTGCAACACAGAAATTTTCACGTGCAAGAATAACTGAGAAAAAAATAAGTAAAATGTATCTTCCCCTCACACCATTTATTATTTTATGGTTAGATCACATTTTAATCTCTCTTTTAGCTCTGAAGAGTTCATTGCAATGACTGTTTTAGGGTTTTGTTGGGTTTTTTGGTGTTGTTTTATTTGAGGTTTGTTTGCTTGTTTGTTTTTGTGTGGTCTCTATAGTACCTTTCCCATGAAAATAAAAAACTTGCCTGGTGATAAACTTCACAACACACACCCTTCACATTTTCTCTAAATGCATTGATTTTCTACAACAGTTCTTAAACTCTTCTTTACATGCTTGAGAGATTTCCATAGTATATCACCAGCTGGAATGTTATACACGTTTAATTTTTACCTTGAAGTATTCTTACATCAAATCATTAATCTCTATTGTTCAGTTTTGACTACAGTATTATTAAACAGTCTATTAAGTAAAAAGAAATGTAGAGAATGTATAAAAAGGCACAGTATTATTCTGATGACAGCTTCCTGGTGGTCCATCATATATAAAACTAGCTATTAGGAATATGTTTCAAACTGGCAGCATAACACATATTTCATAGTTGTTAAATTTAATTGTATAAATAGTTACTGACTGTATTTGGACTGTTTTAAAAAAGCAAATGTGTAATAAATCACCTCGTGAAAAAAAATCATGGACCATCCTCAGCTACCACAACTAGGAGACAATCTCCAGTTTTTGTCAATAGTATCTACGGCAATTAGCTCTCATATTGAGCAAAATTAGAACTTGATCCTTCAAGCATGTGTACACAGGAGTAGTCCCACAGGGACCAATCAATATCCTCTGTAGTCATGGAAATATCGGCACGCATATGGTCAATCATAAGTATGTGTTTTTCAAGAAAGGGGTGTATTTTTTTAACAGTGAGTCATTTTTAGGGTTCTTTCTCTAAATTTTGGCAAAACAACCCATGTTCGTAGCAGTAGGCTTTTGGGCAAATGCGAAATAAACTCTGAAAGCCGTAAACATATTTTTCCTTTTAGCCCAGTGACTGCTCTTAATATTAAACCCCATACTTGACGTGAATAACCACTCAGCAGGGTGATACAGAATACAGGATAAGTCAGGCATTAAGTGATTTTTCTGCAGCCTACATGGTGCTTTCAATATTGACACGTGCTCTGCATACTTCCAGTTGTTTTCTCAAAAGTTAATGTAATGCCTGGGTTCACTACAGAGTATTCTTGCGTTGGGCAAGGGCTAGTGAAATGCAGTGCCTTTTACATCAGACTTGTTTCTAAGCTGCAGCGTAATTGGTAATATTTATTGAATGACTTCCACCAAAGGTAGAAGAAAGATAAAGCTGCTGCTTTCAATTATACAATCAAGAATGTAAAAAAGCAAAGCTGTAGATCTGGGATGGAAATCATTATATCTGATACACCATGTCAAACAACAATAGTGTTTGTGCTAATCACATTTTAGAAGACTGCTATTGTACTGGATTTTACTACAAAATGGAAAACAATGAACAATAAAGTCTGCTGACCTATCCCGAACCGTACTGTTTAATCAACTCAGTTCTAAATCATTGTTGGCTTAGACAGTAATCCAATATGCTAGTTCCAACACATTCTCTGCCATCACTGTTTGAGAAATGAATATTGAAGCAAAATCAGACTCCTACCAAGAACTCTGCAGTAATGACAACCTGATATCCACTCAGCTATCAAACATTGTGGCTTGCTTTAAATTCATCTGTTGCAGTCACAGCTATATCGATCAAAGCTACAGCTTTGGGGCAAAAGACTTTTAAGACTTTTAAGATACTCCCATCTAATTGGTGTTTCAGCTCCCAGTGGCCAGTTAGGGGGTGAGACCTTCCAGCTCTGGGTGTCACTGAGCAGTGAGCACTCTGAAAATATGTCTCAGTCATATGAGAACCTCTGAGATCCTGTTCTCCATAGCAAATGGAGAGGACTGCGCCCTCCCTGGCACCCCTGAGAAATAGTGCCAATCCTATTTCCAAACCACCCCGTCAGTCGACATGCCCCCTCTCCCCACTTCCCCTGGGGGACTTCCTCCCCTGGTTCTGCCCTCCTCCAGGGGTGATCCCCCACCCTGCCCACCTAGCCCAGAAGGGATCCTTGTCCTGCCTACCTACCCCAGAGGGCACCCCTGCCCCTGCTTGCCCCACACAGGTCAGCCTGTGCCGTTACCAGCTTTGGAGCAGCAGGCACCACCACCTCCCCTGCTTTCACAGGGGCAGGCAGCATGCGTACAAGTACCATTAATAGTCGGTGTGACGGGGTCTGCAAATCCCTTGCAAATGTCACCAATAATCTCCAAATCAGGGCAACGCAGAGAGCAGCCCAACTACAAAGACAGCAAGGAACAAACTGGTGTTTAAATATCAGTAGGAAACATGCAGTATGGGCGCTCACAGAAATTGGCAGCTAGTGAATTAACCAATGTGAATCCACTAAGCAAGAAGTAGGTGTCTGATGATTTTTATAAATTATTAGTACCAGAAGTGGTTTATCTCTCTCTTCGCTTCTCCTTCAATGACCTGTGAGACAGCATAAGTCTTTGTCTGTTATACTAATTAGACCCTCCAATCTTATAAAAGGTTCTACCTCTAAGAGAAAACCACGTGTATAAAATAAAAACATGCTTTTTGCTCCTGTACAAATAACCACCAACATGATTAAACCATTGAAAAAGCATTAACAATATTCGTACAAGATTAATTTTATAAGGTCTTAATTATTTAAGATACCAGAATATCACACACTTTCAGTTAGCTATTTTAGCAAATGTACAACTGCAGTATCTCAACATAATCACTTTATTTGGCACTCTTATTTTCCAGAAGTTTTTGTTTTGCTTTTTTTCCCCCCCTTCTCATGACCATTTCCTATAAACAGATACATTATAAGTAACATACTTACACTTCAGGAATGTCTTCATTTTTATCCTGGCATTCACATCTGTCCTTGTTTAATGCTCTGCTGGTGGTCTGGCTCCATGGTATGCCCACTGCAATGTTCATCTTAAACAATATTTACATTGATTAGGGACCCCAGTGCACTGGAGGCTCTTATTAGAAAATGAACACCATATCCTGGGATAACAGCGAACATCTAACTGTTTTCT
Organism: Charadrius vociferus; assembly: GCF_000708025.1. NCBI lineage: Eukaryota > Metazoa > Chordata > Aves > Charadriiformes > Charadriidae > Charadrius > Charadrius vociferus. The sequence goes on from NW_009647437.1 coordinate 2,126,282, forward strand.
TTCTGAATCTCTAATAATGTATTGTTTAAGTGTATAAACAATTGACTGTCAAAATGGGAAGGTGACGGAGAAGAACACTGTGTGAATGTATAATATAAAAGTCTATGCAAAACATGCAGTTGATAAACATATAGGGAATGGGCGCAGTGATGAATTTTTATTCCGATTATAGGAGTATCTGTTGCAATTCTAAACACTTTCTTTTCTGCATATGCACAATAAACTGTGTCCTGCCACTAAAATCTTATAAGCTTAATAAACAAAACATAAAATTGGAGCAACAATTTGTACAAACAAAGCTATGGCAGGGTTAAATATTTTGCCTACATCACATAATATGCTTGTGGCAAAACCAAAATTGAACCCTTACTCTGTGATGGTGAGGAGGAGCCATTAACATTACCTATTAAAAAAAAAAAAAGCACAGATTACAAATTTAAATTAGTCATATGAACAAAATTATGTCTGTGCTATTTCTTTCCTTGACATGAGCAGCGTACGTTAGCACTGAGTAATTTATATCTGACATAAATAGCCGTAGAGGAGAGCATACAGCATGATAACCATCTTCCCCATGTGTCTGGCCAATAAAAGCGATCAGTCAGTGGTTAATTATTTCTTAAGCTACTACACTCTCCCTGCCTGCAACTCCATTGTCTTCTGGGCATTAGCAACATGTGTTTCTCAATATGGTCCCTTATCTTAAGTCAATTAACATGAGGCCAAGTCCCAATTAAGGAAGGTGGTTTGAAATGTTTGCTGAAATTATAGATCAAACCCCATGCTTGATTACTCCATCATTTTTAACTTGTCCTGGATAAACATGAGGGCTACAGATTATCCTGACTCCAGTAGTTTGTTAATACGAGTGCAGAAAAGATCCTTCCCTAGTGAAGATGCACCAGTGATGGTCTGCTGCTTTGGACAGGGAATGCAGAAACACACTACAAAGAACATCTGTGAAGATATATGTCTGCCCCTTTGCCCTGACAGCTCCTTAATATTCAAGATACGTTACACTTGCTCTTTTTCCTACAGTGGTTAGGGGCTGGACTTAATTCTATAAAACAATGTTGAAGATGAGAAAAGTCTGAAGCATGTTGTCTTCGTGGGATGGCCGAGTCCAAATTGGGGACCGCATTTTGTTCTGGATGTGAAGAGATTCATAGAAGTCCAAAGGTCTTTTCTGGTTGTGAGGGCCTAACCTACTAAATTTAGAAATAATCCAGCTGAGTGGTGCTATGGAAAGTCATGACAAAGCCCTGGTGAAAGTGGACGAAGAAAAACCAGAGGGTAGCTTGGGCAAATTGCTTGAAACTGTTTTGGTATGGGACTCCAGACCTTCAATTGGGATGGTGTTTGTCAGAAGTCACTAGAGAACAGGGAGCACAGTAGCAGCAAGAGGCAATAGCACCGATAAAGAGGACGCTTGAGCCTGAACAACTGCTCTTTTTTCTCTCCCGAAATCTAACATTCTCATATCTACCAAGAGAAAGGTTTAAAAAAATAAAAAGTTTTGATTCTTGTTAGTAGGTCCATATCTACCAGGAAGGAAGGGTGCCCACTGTAAGTGTTAAATACACTTCGTTTGAGCCCTATTTGGATGTTCAGGAACACTTGGATCACAAGCAGAGGAACAAGCTGTGAGGAGTGAGGGAGAGGGATGGCAAATAAGAGGGTGTTGTGAAGCTCAGCATTCATTGGGTTTTTTTCTCTCTTCTGAGGTCAGCCGTTTCTGCCTCCAGTTGCATCCTCCAAGCAGTGAGACAGCTGGAGGAGACCGCGACAAAGATCGTATGTGTCTAACTGATGATCCACATCGTTAAGGGGCTTTGTGCCTATCCTGAATGGGGCAGCCCTGAGAGCAGACACCTCTCTGGGACTTCACAGGCACAAGTTGCGTGTGATCTGAGAGGAATGGCTGAAGCCATGAAGTGTGAGCCCCGAGCTCCAACCCTAGCTGAAGGACAGCACGTATCCTCTGTGTGCCATGCCACAGGCATCTGAGAGCTCCAATAAGAGTAAAATAGACATAGAGTAAGGAGGAGCTAATCCACCAGTGCAATTTGGGAATCATTTGCGAGAGATGCTGGTGATACCTAAAAGTATTAGCAAAGGTGGTCTTCTATGACCTTCCTCTGGCTCGGAATAGCAGTTTGCATCTGGCTATGAAAAGTTGCTGATGGAGATGCCTTTTTACAGGATTTTACCCATGTTAAGAGAGAGGTTCTCTTTACAGCTTTCTCCTTGGTGCAGAAAGCATTTGAGGTGCCCGGAAAAGGTGTTATGGTTACTCTTAGCTGAGAATCAGGACAGCAGAAAACATAAAGCCCTTTCTTATGACAGCTTACAAATTTGGAGCTTTTAAACATACAATCTATGTGCATATACCTGTTCAAGTTTGCACAAAAGCTTATCAATATACAGCTATCTTAGCTAAACTCTTATGCTGATTTATTAGCTGAGGAATAACATGCATTCCTCTGCTCTTTATTAAAATATTGTCGATGATGATGGAAAGGAAGGTATTTCATTTTCAGAAAAGGAAGAAAAAAAAACCCCTGAAAAAATATCCAAAGTAAAAAGGTCCCCTTTTGAATTAACTGGTGTTCTAGTGTTTTTTAAAACAAGCCCCTCTAAGTCTCTGAATCCTGTACTTAGCACCTGAATGTTCCCAAAAACTTGGGGATGGGAAAGAGCAGTAATTAAATGCTGTGAGCCAAAAGAAAGTTTACATGTACAACATGCTGTTTTACTGCAGCATATGAGTAAGAAAACATCTGTCCGAAAAAGTGATTGATTCTGACATATGTGAAGTAGGTATAAGCAAATAAAAAGTGATCCCTCTAAATCTTGTTTTGCAGCATCGGTCAAATGTGTAAAATAATGCAAGCTATATATTTCAGATGCAACCCAAATTAAATATGGCTGTGTTCAATCTCTCCCTGAAATATGAGATGTAATGCCACTTGTTTGTGTCTCAAAACTTCTCCAGGACTGTTTTATGAACTCTTACTTGTTTATTTTTTAATATTAAAAGATGGAAAAAGGCCTCTTTCTGTTTTGCTGTTTTGCTGTTTTGCCCAATGAATCATGGGTCCCTTGCTACTCTGAGAGGAAAGTTGTTTTAGTAATTCTGGAAATAAACCTACTGCTGAGTCAGCATCATGGCTGAAAATGACAAGTTTCATATTAAGAAACACATTAAAAATAATAAGTAATGGTGTATCTCTTTGCCTCCCCCATTAAAATTAGTTGGTGTGTTAGAAGCTGATTTAGCAAGTGCCATGTATATCAG